>NC_143264.1:71429500-71733161 GCF_984573655.1 Nuphar pumila | reverse complement strand
AAAGGTTGAAATGATTTATACGTATGAAGGCCACGTGCTATCATGATTTTCTTTTACGGGCTATGTCTATGTCAATGATATTTGCTATCATGAACTATAGAAGTATTCTAGCACGATCTGTACAACCACGGATATAAAGCGGAAACGATTTGTTCTATCGTGATTTGTGTTTACGAGCTTCGTCTATGTGAACAATATGTCCAATCGCGATTAGGTTTTAGGATTTAGGGTTTAGGGTGTAGGTTTTAGGGTTTAGGTTTAGGTTTTTGGGTTTTAAGGGTTTAGGGTTTTAGAATTTAGTGTTTAGGGTTTTGGGTTCAGGGTATAGGGTTTAGGGTTTATAGTTTAGTCTTTAGGGTTTAGGTTTTGGGGTTTGCGGTTTAGGGTTTTAGGGTTTTAGGGGTTTAGGGGTTTGGGGGTTTAGGCTTTAGGTTTTAGGGTTTAGGTTTTTGGGTTTTAAGGGTTTAGGATTTTAGAATTTAGTGTTTAGGGATTAGGGTTTAGTGTTTCGAGTTTAGGGTATAGGGTTTATAGTTTAGGCTTTAAAGTTTGGGGTTTGCAGTTTAGGGTTTTAGGGGTTTAGGATTTAGGGTTCAAGGTTTGGGGTTTGTGTGTTAGGGATTAGGGACTATATATATATATATATATATAGTTTAAATTGGGTTTGGATTTGATGAGAGTTAAATAGGTCTCACAACCAACCCAATCCAATCACTCCCCCACTTAAACCCATCAATTCAATCGAATGCATCTCATCCCACCAAATCCGTTTGAATATCCTATTGCGATTTGCCTATTTGAGCTTTGTCTATGTGAATGATATGTTGTATCGTATTTACACAATGACTAATTCAATCATAAAAGCGATTAGCATTGTGTACACTAGAAATTATGATTTGCTTTTATGGTCTTTCTATCGTGCTTTATACAATGATTGATAAAAGGTTGAAATGATTTATACGTATGAAGGCTACATGCTATCGTGATTTGCTTTTACGGGCTATGTCTATGTCAATGATATTTCCTATCGTGAATTATAGAAGTATTCTAGCACGATCTATACAACAATGGACATAAAGCAGAAACAATTTGTCCTATCACGATTTTTGTTTATGAGCTTTGTCTATATGAACGATATATTCAATCGCGATTAGGGTTTAGCTTTGTCTAAGTGAATGATACGTCCTATCGTGATTTACATAATGAATGATTCATAAAAGGTGAAAAAGAAAAATAATAAACAAATCGAGACGATGTTTAGACTAGATAAAGTAAAAATTGAGGTAACTTCATAAATACAAATCGATTTACAACTTGATACCGATTTAAGTAACAGTTGCAAATCGATTTCACTGTAACAATACGTGCTATCGTGATTAGCTTGCAACCAGTTATAATTCTTTTTTGTGACGTAACATTTTATAATTATATAATTCTTTCTATAACAGATCGCGATTTATTTCTTATAGAGGAAGTGTCCTATCATGATTTGTACAGCCACAGACAAAAATCAGAAAAGATTTGTTTTATTGCGATTTGCATTTACGAGCTTTGTCTATGTAAATGATATGTCCTATCATGATTTATAGAAATTGATGCCTATTGGCTTGCAACTAGTTATAAATTTTTTTGTAAAAGGTAGATGAAACGACGTTTTTTAATTTAATTAATGTGCAATGCAATTTATTTGTGCACGATTTTTTAAAATGAGCGGTATGTGAAACAATGTTTTCTTTATAAATGAATGACACATCGCACAAATTCAGGAGGGTGTCGCTTTGCTTTGCTTCATGAGTAAGGAACAGATAAACCAACATTTTTTTATAAACGATGTATTTGTGGGTTGAACATATGACCAGCTTCATCGCAAAGGGGGTATCGATGGCAATGAAGGAGACGACGACAGCTACACGGCTAGCGATGGCGAGCAAGGAGACAATGACAGCTACACGACCAACGATGATGAATCAGACATATATTTTCTAAACCTCATGATGAGTTTTTTTATAATTTGTATCTTTTATGGCGTATATTCGATTTGTGTTGTGTACTGTAAAAAGGAATTGCAATATCGTTTATTGAATATTCTACTAATGTCAGTGAAACATCCAAAAAAAAATGTATCCAAAAACTCAGCAAAGAGCTTCAAGATAACATCAACCGGCTGCAAGATGAATTTATAGAAGGAAACACTATCAATAATTTTGTACGTATAAAACCACTATTAGTTATACATTTACTTATGCCATGGGTATGTATGTTAACATGTGCTTATTTGTTGCAAACATACTATATACGATTTTGTCATGTATATTCAACTCAACAATCAATACTAGACGCATCGTCACCCCTTATTTTATGGTATATCGGTTCTCGTAACAGTTTATTTTTTTTTATTTACTCTTGTTGCTTTGTGTTTTAACCTTACTATTATTATTGTTTCGTTCAACGGAGTTTTGTCCAGCGACTGCCATACGCCATTAGATTTCAAGATGGACTACAATGTTGGGGTAACGATGATCATTGCAGAGACTTTTGGTCAAGTGAAAAGGTAAGTGAAGAAGCCTATTGTCCAAGATATTATATCGATTTAAGACATTATTTTGATTCTTAATATCGATTTGTATGTTGATTCTAAGATATCAATATGAATTTCTATATCGATTTGTAAGATATTTTATTATCAATTTGCAGATATTGATTTCTACATTGTGGCATTCTTGTGAGTATTGGGTCTTATAAGTGATGGATTTATGAAAAAAACAAATATGGTGCTACAACTCATTAAACTTTCACATTGGTATACAACGTGACATTATTTATTTGGTAAGTTTCTATCTATAAGTGTATTGTATCTTGTACGGTGACCCAGAATTTACTTGCTTTTGCATTAACCACAGAAGGGATTCATCAAAGAAGTTTTGGGTGTCGACATTAGCGAGTGGAGGTTTCACTGCGCACACAATGCACTTTTACAAAATAATGGCATCGATTATGGCGTATTTGTAATAAAGTATATTGAAGCAATATACAATGGACAACAACCTGATTTCGACATTGTATGCTCTATACTTAAACATGTTTTATTATCCTATATTATTGGGGACTCAATTTATATATTGGTGTTACATTACTTTTTTGTTGCAGGATGATATACTAGGATTTTGCACAAAACTATGCAAAAAATTGGTGGAGTTTCTAATTGCAGAAAAGAAAAAATCTCAAACGAAAAGAATACCTAGAAGGCAACGAACGACGCAGCCCCACTAGGAGTAATATGATGTACATCAATTTATAACAGATTTTGTAAACTGTGTATACAAATTTTGTAAGACTGTGTATACAAATTATGTAAATCTCTCTGAGCTGAAATAAAAATTCAACAATTATCCCGATTTGACCAAACACGTCAATAGGTTAGACTGTTATTTGTAGCAAATAGAAATTGGTGTCACATGACATAGACGTCATTGTGTAAATCGTTATAGGACACTATCTAACAAAAAAGAGAAAGAAAAAATAAATTGACATAATGTTTATTGGTAAATTACAAATCTAGGTAACTTGATAAATATAAATCGACTTACAACCACAATTCTTTAAGTTTCATAGAACAATAGTATTTGTTCTATCGCGATTTGTTGTTACAAGCTTTGTCTATGTGAACGATATGTCTTATCATGATTTGCATAATGACTGATTCATAAAAGGCGGAAAAGAAAAACAATAAACAAATTGACACGATGTTTAGACTTAGTAAACTACAAATCTAGGTAACATCAACGATACAAATCGAGGTAACATCAACGATACAAAACAAGGTAACTTCATCGATATGTTTCTGCAGGCAGAGAAGATTGAACCGCACGAATGCAACATATTTGTCATTGTTATATTCTGTGTAAACTTTGATATACTTCACAACAAATATACCACAGTCGTGGTCTCCTCGTTTGTTTTATATCGAGCACATATAAGGCTTCGCATCATTGTGTAAAGTACAAATTGATTTAAGTAACAATTGATATTCTATATTTTGTTCACAATATTTTATGAAATTTTATAAATGTATAATTCTTTTTTTAATAAGTGTAAAGCGCTAGTGCCACTAAACAAATCATTGTAATGTTCAGCCTTTGTAAATAAAAATCATAAAAGTGATTAGCCTTGTATACAGTGGAAATTATGATTTGCTTTTACGGTCTTCCTATCGCGATTTACATAATGATTGATAAAAGGTTAAAATGATTTGTGCATATCAAGGCTACGTGATATCAAGATTTGCTTTTACGGGATATGTCTATGTGAACGATATTTCCTATCGCAATTTACAAAATGACTGCTTGAATGGTACAAATGGACCTCTCGTTTAGAATTAGTAAAGTACAAATTGAGGTAACTTCAACGATACAAATCGAGTTAAATTCTTAAATACAAATCGATTTCGTTCACAAAGACAAACAAAGACATATCATTGTCACGGTAACTTCATAACTACAAATTGATGTGATTTATAACCACATTCATTTATAAAAAAGATGAGTATTTAGTTACAATACATCATGACCAATGGTTTGGATTAGATACAATACATGACCATCATCATTAAAGAAAACAGATATCATCACCAGTATCAAACTCACGTCCAAATAGTGATGTGCTTCTAATGCAATCCAGTTGCGCATGAAATATAGATTCCTAGTGCAGAAAGCTTCAAAACTGCAGATTGTATGAGATACCAACATATAGAGAAGATGACGCTTGTGCAACTGCAGTATATTTGTATTGAAGTATATCGAAGATTAGACATATATTTTTTCAACTGCGAAGTATGGTTTATGAACGATGGAGGGTCTGGCAGTAGGAATAGATCAAATAATGGTCATGAGCATCACCCTCTGTCTATCATGCAGAATATTTATGCTTGCTTCGGTATGGCAGCAATGATTGAGGATGATTATGGTTGTTATATTCTGCATAAACTTCGATATACTTTATGACAAATACGCCACAGTCATATGTGTCATGAATATACCGATGTATACACAAAAGATAACCACCATAATCATCATCCAAGATTATACAAATCTTTTCATACGATGTGAAACAACTACGTTATCAGCATCAAACATCATCTATCAAGCACAGGTAGAAGAAACACAGAAAAACAAAGAAGAAAGAAAAATATAAGGAAGAAGAAGAAGACGAATGCGGAGGAGAAAAAAGAAGAAGAAAAAGTTGCACTGCCACAGAAAAGAGGAAGAGAGGTTAAATAGATTAGGGTTTTAGACCTCGACAATAGGTCGAGTCGGATCGGGTCGGGTTTTACATAGAATAGGATTTTACACAGATCTATATTAGGGTTTTACATATACTAGGGTTTTACGCACGTGTACACAAATCGATACGATGTTTAGTATTAGTAAAGTAAAAATCAATTTAAGTAACTATTGCAAATCAACTTCATTGTTTCGTTCATAATATTTTAGTAACAGTTGCAAATCGATATAAGTAAATCACGATATTACATATCGATATCGTTCACAAAGACAAACACGTCATTCACAATAACAAAGATGTATCATTGTCGTAGATGATTATGGTCATTTATTTTAAATAAGCCAAATAATTGGTCATGATGTATTGTAACTAAATACTAATATTTTTTGTAAATAAATATGGTTGTAAATCACGTCGATTTGTACTTAAGCGGATTTGTCTATGTGAACGATATGTCGTATCGCAATTTATATAATGACTGATTCATAAAAGGCGGAAAGGAAAAATAATAAACAAATTGACACGATGATTAATAAAAGGTTGAAACGATTTATACGTATGGAGGCTATGTGCTATTGTGATTTGCTTTTTTAGGCTATGTCTATGTCAACGATATTTTCTATCGTGATTTACACAATGACTACTTCAACAGTTCAAATCGACGTCCCATTTAGAATTAGTAAGGTACAAATCAAGGTAACTTCAATGATACAAATCGTGTTAACTTCTTAAATACAATCTATTTCATTCACAAAGACAAACAAAGACATATCATTATCGCGGTAACTTCTTAAGTACAAATCCGGATGATTTACAACCACATTCATTTATAAAAAATATTAGCTCGTGTAAATCGTGATAGGACACTACATGGTATAACGATCTATATACCAAATATATCACCGTAAAGGTGATTTACTAATGGTATAAAAATTAAGCTACAGTGATTTAACAACAATCATGCACAGGTAGTAAATGCAACAACTTTTTAAATTTAAGACAATTTATTTACAGAACTTTTTGCGCAATGATTCAACTACAGTATATGTATAACGATTTATATATGTGAAGGCCAAATGAGACAACATTTTTTACTAATGGTATAAGCACTGAACAACAGTGATTTATCTACGGTATCAAAATTGTAGTTCAGTAGGCTAGATGAGACAACGATTTATACATATGAAGGATACATATTACAACGATTTATGCATGTGAGTGATACATATTACAATAATTTATACATGTGAAGGATACATTATTAAATAGAATTTACACATGATTCCTGTGATTCATAGCTCACTTTCGAATTGAACTGAGCCTGTCATTCCTAACTTCTGAAGAAAAACAAAACATGATGCATCCCTAACTTCTACATAATTTTGCTCTCTATCTACCTATTTAAAAGAATGTGGGATTGAACATAGGATCACCTGTCTTCATGCCCATGAACAGAATGGTTGTGTTGAAAAAAAACATCGCCATATAGTAGAGACGGGCCTTACCCTTTTTGCTCAAGCTGGGGTAGGTGTTAAATTTTGGGACTTTGCTTTTGAAACTGCATTCTATTTGATAAATCTCCTTCCATCTCTTGTCACAAAAATGAAGTCGCTGTTTCAATTGCTCTTTTTGGCAAAGCTCCTGATTACAACTTCTTTAAAGTTTTCGGTTGCATGTGTTACCCTTGTTTAAGCCCCTTTTAACACTCGTAAACTTCAATTTTGTAGCCACAAGAGTATGTTTTTAGTGTATAACTGTCCACATAAGGGTTATCTTTGTTTCTAACCTTTCTCCCTCAAAGTTATTGTGAGTCGGCGCGTTGTTTTTTATGAACATCAATTCCCGTTCAAAACCATAAAATCATCATCTACGTCATCTCCTTCGTCACCAGGCCCACCTATTCCCATTTTGTTACCTTTTCTACCCTCAATGCTAACCCCTTCTTTACCTCAGCCCTCTCCTTCCCCCATTTCCCCACTTCTTTGTGAAGACTCCACACCGGCCCCTGCCTCTCCTCCTCCTCCCCCACGTACTCATCATATGGTCAATAGGTCTCAAACTGGGACCCTTAAACCCAACACTCATTATCTGAGGCCGATGATGACCTAGAACCCACCTATTTCACGCATGCCCACAAAATTCTACACTGGCGTCTTGCTATGGAAGAGGAGTTTAATGCCTTGCTCCCTAATCACACCTGGACCCTTGTCCCTCCTCCCTTGCTGTGATGCCACAGTTATGTATTCATAATTTTTCTGAAATGCTTGTTCCAGGAATAGAGGTTATAGGTAGCAGTTTGCACACCATCACTCAAAAGCAAAACGTCTATTTTATGCTTCGTTTTTGCAAATCATGCTTAAGTGGAGCACTATGTTTCACTTCATTCTCTTTTACTTAGCATTTTATGTTGGCATCATCTCTCAAAACTCTCCCATTGGCTAGTTTCGAGTTTTTCCAACAGTGTCAGATTCAAGTGACTTTTTTCTTGTCTTTTAAGGGCGGTGGAACCTCAAGGATCAAAAGAATACATATGCCATGTTAACCTCGGTAGCTATTTGAATTTGTTCTTCCTCCATGACTGCCTGGGAATCTCAATGTGGCAATCAGTTCCAAGTAGTACAACTGTATTACCTTAAATCCACCTGCATTTTTCAATTAGTTATAAAACAATATGTTTTTTCTCACTCCTAGAGATTTTGAACTGGCATGTGTGTGTGTATGCATGGGTCCTAATTGTTAAAATGGAAATAGGAGGGTGATCCTTCTGAGAGTGAGAGAACAGATAAAACCTTATTATTGATCCAAGTTAGTCTGAACTTATTTTATCTCTTCAAGTTATTTTATTTGGCTAACTTAAGAAGAAAATTGGATAGATTTTTTATAATTCTTAAAATTGCATATTGTAGACAAAGATGCAATGCCAAAAGGAAAGAGCTGTCTAGTGTCTACTGAGTTGAATGAAGTAGGATATTCTCAAAGTATAGTTCTAAGGAAAGGAAATCGAGGAATTAATATGGCTATTCTAACTGGGAGAAGAGGCCATGTGACAGGGATATTCTGAAATTGCAGAGATTTGGTTCGCTCAAGCTACTGAGTATACCAATTTCCAAACAAGAATCATACATGTACATAAAGCAAATATTTTAAATGTTATGTCCACTTAGATTTAAACTAACCTAGCTGGATTAAGAAATTGAGTCAGACCTGGATCAGTCATGCATGTGCATAAGACTAACCTAGGATACTGTTAGATATAGACCATAATGTACCTTTTCATGCCAATGTCAAAGCTGATTCAGGTCAATTCTGTGATCGTTCAGGGGTAGGTGGACTTCATTTAGACTTGGGTTGCTATAAGTCTGGGTCTATGAGCACTTTCATGCAGTATTCTTGTGTCCGTAGAGGGATTGTCACCATGAATACAAGAGTTCAGCTACTAAACTATGGAGAACATGAAAGCAATCATCCTCAATTAACACGAATTTCTCCTTCAGATGTTGAGTGTGTTGATTTATAGCAGTTAATGTAGTGGAAGTGGTGCCAAGTGGCATATGCTTAGCTAACTTGACCCTTGACTAGCTAAGGACCTCTAGTTCAGCTCAAGGTATCATATGCTCGGTCCATTAAGGTTGATCAGAGGAAGTGAGGCCAATTGGTCCCTGACTAGATAAGGACCTCTAGTTATGCAAATCACATGGGTCCATTGGTCCGTTAGGGGGCCTCAAAAGATGTGTCTTGTCTTATTTTCAACAATCAGACAGAAATTTTTCATCTTTTTTTCCTTGAACTAAGGTTTGCTATGCTTCTGGAGCATTAGATTGGAAGATAGTTTGCTGGATCTCAATCTCAACCAGAGAAAAGGGAGGAGGAATGGTATTTTCTTTTCTTTTCGGGTGTGTGCACTTCATTTAATTTTTTTTATGAGGTATGAAGTCTAGAAGGTTCCTGATGCTTCTGACTGGGCTTAGGGAATTTCATGTGTATCGGATGGAGCTTGTCCATTAAGGGTTTTGTTTGCATTTTTATATTATTTTATTGCTGCAACCATCAATGGCTTTATCTACTTTGGTGGAGCCTTTTTTTGTTTCCTTTCTTCCATAAATTGTGTTCTGCATGTTTCCAGGAAGCAGCTGCAGTGGTTCAACCTTCATCTAAAAGAGAGGGATTTTTCACCATGCCTGACAAAACATGGGATGATGTTGGTGGTATGTACTCATTGAGGAAGGAGTTTGAACTTTACATAGTGGGACGTATTAAACATCCTGAAGATTATGCGGTAATTTCTGTTTATATTCCCTGGAGAATGGGCACATTAATTCCAATATGTTAATAAGGAGCTGACATTGCTTCAAGTATCTTAATCAAATTCTCTTTGGCATCTATATCCTGTTAGTTGAGCAAGGGTTTCTTGCTGTTCTGAATAAAGCTTTTAGCTTATATGATTTAACACCCCGATAGTGTATGTTGGCGTGTAATGCTTTTAAGAACTTGATAATTCAATTGGTCATGACAGATTATTTTTACTTATTTGAATGAGTAAATAATTATATAGAACCCTTCCAGAACGTTGTCTTCATTTAAACCAAAGATAGTTTATTTAAGTCTAACAATCTCTTGGTCTTTCGTGATCAATGTCAATATGCATGTGGGGTGTTCTTTATTCTTTTTCCTTTTGCATCCGTCACCTATTCTTAGGCTGGCCTGCACTGTGGTTTCATGCATGAGAAATGAAATACTTGTGAAAGCGACTTTTGTGAGTGATTTTGTTTGCAGGAATTTGGAATGGTTCTGGAGACTGGATTTTTGCTTTATGGACCACCGGGCTGTGGAAAGTCACTGATTGCTATGGCTGTAGCAAATGAATCTAGAGCCAATTTTATACACATAAAGGTCTCTCTTTTTTTTTTTGCTTAGGGGTACCATTTCTTGGATTAGATGATACATCCATCTTCTATTTCTTGGCTCAATGAATTCGTTGCTTGTTTAGTATTTTGATGCATTTACTGCTAATATATGGGGCCCTGAAATTCTGAGCAAATATGTGGGAGAAAGTGAGTTGGCGATTTGGATAATTTTCAGGCATGCTCGTACTTGTGCACCATGCATACTTTTCTTTGATGAGGTACCAGCTGTTAACCGTCAAAATTACTTAGCACCTATACTCTGGATTCAAACTGTGATAATTGTGGTAGGTATCTAAATAGTTGCAAGCTATGGTAGCTGTGTAATTGAATGTGATTGATTTATCTTGTTTAGATCCACATTCAATGTTGTGGCTGAATTATCAATTGAATTCTTGGTTTTGAACCCTGTACACAAGGCATCTGAAGAATTTTCTTTTTGTTTTTTGGCTTCTTTTTCAGTTCTTCACAAACTTTTTATATTGCCCGCCTGAAGTTTTATGAAATAACTCTGATTATGGCAATAAAAGTATTTGAAATGCTCAATATTTCTTCCTTGACAGAGATGGTCATTATTTTTCTACAAACTAGAACACCAGCAAGAGCATTTACCTCCGTTGAGCTAATTTCTTTCATTTAACCTTTTGCAATTTGATGCACACTAATGCATATTTTCATATAGCAGTTTCAACATTTTTGTTGTCTTTCCTTTCACTTTTTTCCCCTTATTTTCTACATTTTTCAGGTGGATGCTTTGACAACAAAAAGGGGAAAAGATGGTGGATGGGTTGTTGAACGGCTCATGAACCAGGTGAAGATTGCTTAAATTATGTTGGTTTTCTCTGGATTATTTAGGGAGTTTCATTCAGTTTCTGGGTTACACTGAATGAAGTTGTTTGTGTTTCTTGCTTTTGTTGCAGCTGCTTATAGAGCTTGATGGCGCCGACCAGCGGAAGGGTGTTACGTTATTGGTGCTACAAACCGGTAATTGTTGCTGATCAATAATTCACTCCTGTTTAAACAAGAAGACACGTCTCAGGTTGCAACAGTATGGATCACCTGACCCATATTTCTGTGTAGATCTCTTACACGTCTTCCTGATTTCATATGGGACATCACCTAGCCTGAAACAAACCAAGACGTGCTAGGAAATAAGTTTGTTCTCTTTTCAATTCTCTGAGATATCACATGCATTTTTTCAGGCCTGATGCAATTGACAGAGTTCTTCTGAGACAGGGAGGCTAGGAAAACTCATGTTTGTCCCTTTACCTAGTGCTGATGAGCGCAGATCCATTTCGAAGATTGTCTCGTAAGCGGCCTATATCTCCAGATGTGAACTTTGATGACCTAATGCAATAGACTGAAAATTTCAGTGGAGCCGATCTCGCGAAGTGGGTATGATTATGTACTTCCTGCCTTTATACATCACTTCTGTATGGTTTCCTGGTACAGGGTTCTAGCCGGATATCGGCCAGGGCCTGAATGCTAGTGGGCTTTACAACATCTTATTGTGATGGCATGATCATCCTATTAGCATGAATCATATTCTTGCACGTTACCCTGCTTTGGACAAATCCAATGAAGTTAATGTCTTTATCTGCTAGCTAAAAATCCATGTTGGGATCTATTGATCCTCAAGATGAATACAATACTCCAGCTTTTTTGGGAGGAATAAGACCCTTTTTCTCATGCAATATTCACTATAGTGCCCAGTGATGACACTTCTAACATGCTTCTACCTAATGCTTATAGGTGGAGGAAGCTGCTATGGCTGAATTTGAAGAAAAACAAAATGCTGAAAATAGTATGAAACCAAAAGGATACCGATGGCTTATCAATAAATCACACTTTGAGGTGGCCTTGAAGAAGGTTTCTCCATCGGTCACGGAGAAGGTAAAACGGCTATCAGCATGCTCAAGGTTCTTTGCTCTTGATTATAGGTTTTCAACTACCTGTTTACTGAATTTTATGTTTGTTTTTCATCTTTGAGCAGCAAAGATATTACAACGAAATATCACAGCATTTGGGGAAAGGTTGACAGCGTGTAGATTTGATCTTGGTTGTTATTTTTGTATGCTTTAGTGCGCATAAGGCGGGCTAGCAGCCTCTGTGCTGCATTGTATTTATTGGTGCAACAATTTTGGAAATCGAAATGAAAATGAAAATAGGCAATTGATTTTTTTGCTCCCATATGTGCTTGGCTATTTTATTTATTGAATTAAAAAAAATGCTTAGTAATTATAGTATATCCAACTTGGTTTATTAGTCCGATCCTATCACCCTTAGTTTGTGGTGGCAAAAGTTAAAAACGATCGTTGAAAAAGGGCATCTCGTGTCGTGTTATGTTAAACTATTTACTAAGGTGGTACATCAGTTAGTTCTGATTACAGTAAATTAGTAAATATGCGAGAAAAAATCAGAAGAAAATTTAAATTTGAATTCAGTTGCCTATATTTTGCCCAAAGTTCTAGGATTTATCTCATTTTTTAGAGCTGGAAAAACTGTGGGCGAGAAATTTTGGTGAAAAACTGATGGTGATAACTTTGTCAATGATTCAAATATACCATGGTATTATCAGGATATATTGCAACTTTTTCTTTGGGTGGTGAGGGGGGTTAGATAGCAAGCTAAGGGATAGCCCTCGCGGGCAACTTGTGCAATTTAACGGGATAGAATTAGAATAAATTGAATCATCTTGAATGTTCCCTTGCGACTTACATTGTACAGTTGCGCTTAGAGTCTGTTTTGCTTTTGTTGAGTCTAATGTAAGTTGCCCGGTTCAGGTGAATCAATACCCCGAAGGGCAGCCCGTATACTTGAACTGTAATAGCCTGCGGGCAAAATTGTGAATGAAGTAAATGCGTTGAGCTTTCTTTTGTTCACCCTCATTGTGATTGCTTCTTGTGATTGCAATTTCTCTCCCTCTATTCTCTCTTGCTCTCTTCCACTCTGATTACAAGTTTCCGTGATCGGGAAGCGAGCTGACAATTAGGCTTGCGGTGGTGGGGAAGGACCGTCGCGCCGCGCTGGCCCATTGAAGGAAATAGGCTTGTGACAAGTGGTACCAGAGCCCGTTCTTGTGCTGGGAAAGGGACTCCGGAGTCGGTGTCAACAGACACGCCGACATGCTGCGATTTGTGAGCAAGACATCGTGACACCTTATCAAAACTTGCGCAACACTAAAGGCAAGGCAGTTGTTGAAGCTGAGGAGATGGGTTCACCTCGGGGCCAAGAAGAGTTGGCTGCAACTGTTAACAAACTGGTGGAAGATGTGACTTCGCATGAGAAAGCGATTTCACGCGTATGTGAATCATTCAGTGGACTGAATGATGTGGTGGCAAGCATGTAAGAGCAGATAAACTTACTAATAGGGCAGGTCACTTCATTGACGACTACAGTGACCGACTTACAGACTGAAGTAAGGGAGCGTCAGTTGAAGAACCGTACATTGCAGCAGACGGTGACCCTAAATGGCGGAAATGGTGAGGGGCCATCAATGATTGATGTGCCAAGACCTGCGAAATTCAATGATTCTCGTGACAACAAGGTCATTGAGAACTTTTTGTTCCAAGTAGAAGACTACTTGGATATCCAGAATGTGACCCTTGAAGATCTGAGGATTAAGGCTGCAGCGGCCTTACTTGATGGAGATGCTATCGCTTGGTGGAGGCGGAAGCGCAGTGACATGGAGAGGGGTCAATGTGTGATAAACACCTTTGACAACTTCAAAATGGAGTTGCGCAACTATTTCATGCTAAGAAATGCACAGAGGCAAGCGTACCGGATGGTTCATGAGCTCAAACACTCTGGTTCGTTGCAAGACTATGTTAGAACATTCTAGAAGCTTATGCTAGAGATATCTGACATGCTAGAAGACGATATGCTCAACTGGTTCATTGTGGGACTTCAGCCATGGGCATAGTCTGAAGTGAAAAGGAGCAACCCTCATATTTTGGAAGATGCATATATAGCGGCCGAGCGCTTAGTTGACACTCAGCGCAAGCCTTTCACCCCATCAACCAAAGTTGGGAAGAAACCTGACCATGGAGGCAAGAAGAATAAGTAACGCAATGATAAAGGTAAGGCGTCGGCACGCCATCAATCCGAAAAAAAAATATAACTTCACAAAGCATAACAACAACAACAACAAGGGTGTGGTTGTGGCATGCTGGTTCTATGGTGATAGACATATCGTCATACAGTGCCCAAAGCGCCTCGTAAAGGACGACGGATAAGCCAATGTTACACAGGAAGAATGCAGTGACACTGAAATGATGCAACCAAGGATGGGGGTCATGCGATTGATTAACGCAGCTAGAAGTTGCGCGGCTAAGAATATGTAGGTCAGTAAGGAACTTGTGTACTTGGAAGTCATTATGAATGGAAAGTCTACTTCAGCAATGATAGACTCCGGGGCCATACACAACTTTGTCTCGCGGAAAGAGGCAGAACGGTTAGACTTGAAGCCTGGGCCAAAGCAAAGGACCATCAAGACGCTAAACTCTGAGGCCAAGCCCATCATTAGTGAAGCAAGAGATGCAGCTAATCAAGTGGGGAGTTGGGTCGGCAAAGTCAACTTCTCTGTGGTGCCCCTGGACGATTTTAAGGTGATTTTGGGTATAGAGTTTCTGCAAAGTCAGAATGTTATAATGCTGCCAAAGTTTAACACGTTGACGATCATGGGGTCAGACCTGTACCACACAGTCCAGTGTCTTACATAGAAAGGCAAGTCTTCGGTGTTATCGGCAATGCAGCTGAAGAAGAGTGTCAAGCATGGGGAACAAACATTCTTAGTTGCAGTGAGCGCAGAAGAAGGGAAGGTAGAAGCAGCAGTGTCGCCGACTCTAGCCCCACTATTGAAGGAGTTTCGGGGGGTGATGCCTCCGGAATTGCCGAAGCGTCTCCCACCAAGACGTGAGGTCGACCACAAGATTGAGTTGACCCCGAGAGCGAAGCCTCCCGCAATGGTTTCATACTGTATGGGGTCAGCTGAGCTGAAGGAGCTGCGCGAGCAGCTAGACGAGATGTTGGACACAGGCATTGTTCGTCCAGCAAAAGCCCCATTTGGTGCCCCAGTCATTTTTCAGATGAAACATGATGGCTTCAAACGGTTATGTGTGGATTATCGTGCTTTGAACAAGGTCACAGTGAAGAACAAGTACCCATTGTCACTGATAGCGGACTTGTTCAATCAGCTAGGCAGTGCCCGTATCTTTTCCAAGCTAAATTTGCGATCGGGTTACTGGCAGGTGAGGATTGCTGAAGGTGATGAGACGAAGACAATTTGCGTCACCCGCTATGGTACTTACGAATTTATAGTAATGTCATTTGGGTTGACAAATGTTTCAGCCATGTTCACGACTTTAATGAACTAGATCTTTTACCCTTACTTAGACAAGTTTGTGGTAATCTACCTGGATGATATTGTGATCTACAACAACAACATGGAAGAACATGTCGGGCACTTGCGAACAATGTTTCAGGTGCTGAAGGAGAATGATTTATGTGTCAAACGAGAGAAGTGTCTCTTCGGGCAGGAAGAGATCAACTTTCTTGGCCACGTTGTGGGGCGTGGTGTGCTGCGTATGGATGGGCAGAATATAAGGGTCATCCAAGAATGGGTTCCACCAAGCAAAGTGCCAGAATTGCGGTCATTCCTCGGTTTGGCAAACTATTATCGGTGTTTCATTGGAGGCTATTCCCTCATTGTTGCGCCCCTCACAGATTTGTTAAAGAAGAATCGGGTGTGGCTTTAGACAGGATCGTGCCAAGATGCCTTTGATGGCTTGAAGAAAGCCTTAGTGAGGGAGTCAGTGTTGCGACTGCCTGATCATTCGAGACACTTTGAAGTCCACACGGATGCCTCAGACTTTGCCATTGGCGGAGTTATTATGCAAGATGGTCATCCGATCGCATATGAGAGTCACAAGCTAAAAGATGTAGAGAGGTGTTACATAGTGCATGAACGTGAGATGATCGTCATTGTGTATTACCTCAAGACCTGGCGGCACTACCTTTTGGGTGTTAAGTTCATCGTCAAGACGGACAATGTGTCCATGTGCTATTTTCAGACGCAGAAGAAGTTAATGCCTAAACAAGCTCAATGACAGATGTTTTTGGTTGAGTTTGACTTTGCCTTGGAGTACAAGGTTGAAAATACCAATGTTATGGCAGATGCCCTGAGCCGTAGGGCTGAACTGGCAGTTGCGCGTGCGAAGCCTTCTGAAGTGCACTTGGAGGACGCATTGCTGAGCCGCATTCGTGAAGGTACGCAGCAGGATCCAATCGTACAACACCTTGTTTCTCTGACGCGAGCATGGAAGACTCGACGATTTTGGCTACAGGATGGCCTCCTCGTAACAAAAGGGGGGCGTATCTTTGTGCCGCGATAGGGAAGCCTTCGTCGAGAACTACTTAAGGAGTGCCATGATACACTATGGGTCGGCCATCCTGGTCAGGAGCGGACCTTAGCACTCTTTGAGCGCGGCTACTATTGGCCGCAGATGAGAGACGACGTTGAGGGGTATGTGCGAACATGCCTCATCTGCCAGCAAGATAAGGGGACAAACCAGAAGGCTGCCGGTCTCCTTGAGCCTCTACCAATTTCAGAACGTCCTTGGGATAGCATCTCCATGGACTTTATTGTTAGTCTGCCAAAGATAGAGGGCCTCAGTTCTATTTTGGTTGTGGTGGATCGTTTCTCAAAGTATGTCATATTCATCCCAGCTTCCAAGGAGTGTCATGCAGAGAAGACTGCAGAGTTGTTCGTAAAATATGTGGTGAAGCACTGGGGCATACCAAAAAGCATTGTGAGTGATCGCGATGCTCGCTTCATGGGCAAGTTCTGGCGTGAAGTATTTTGACTATTTGACTATGATTTGATGTTTTCAACAAGCTTTCATCCGCAGACAGATGGGCAGACATAGCGTATCAATGGGATACTTGAGCAGTACCTTAGGCACTTTGTTAGTCTCAATCAGAAAAATTGGGTGAAGCTCCTTGATGTGACACAGTTTTGTTACAATCTGCAGAAAATCGAGTCTTCAGGCCACAACCCGTTTGAGATAGCCACGGAGCAGCAGCCATTGACCCCGCACACTCTTGCCGCACAAGAAAGGGGAAGGTCATCCTTCGCCTACCAGTTTGTTCGCGACTGACACAAGCAAAATGAGTTGGCGAAGGCATTCTTACACAAGGCGGCAAAGAGAATAAAGAAGTGGGCGGACAAGCATTGTCGGCCCGCGGGGTTCAAAGTTGGGGACAAAGTATTGGTGAAGCTATATCCTAGTCGTACAGGCATCTTTCGTGGGCGACACTGGGAACTGCTCAGAAAGTATGAAGGACCCTTCACCATCGCAAAGAAGGTGGGCAAGCTGGCATACAAGCTGGAGTTGCCCCCAGACTTCAAGGTGTACCCGATGTTTCACGTGTGCAACCTCAAGCAGTTCCATCCGGATGATGAAGACCCGGAACGCAGTGTGCCACAGCGCGCTCTCATCATGCAGAGGGTCCCGGCAGCACAACGGGCCGAAAAGCACCTCAGTCAGATCCTTCGCCATAAGGTCAACTACTTGAGGGAGGCGAAGAAATACTTAGTGCAGTAGGAGGAAACAGCGGAACCAACGTGGGAGCCTGCATTCTGAATGAACAGCCGCTACCCGGCTGAAGTCAGAGCTTACCATGAAACAGATGGCGCCGAGGACGGCGCATGATTTGAAGGGGGAAGCATGTTCCCTTGCGACTTACATTGTACAGTTGCGGTTAGAGTCTGTTTTGCTTTTGTTGAGTTTGATGTAAGTTGCCCGGTTTAGGTGAATCAATACCCCGTATACTTGAACTGTAATAGCCTGCGGGCAAAATTGTGAATGAAGTAAATGTGTTGAGCTTTCTTTTGTTCACCCTCATTGTGATTACTTCTTGTGATTGCAATTTCTCTCCCTCTATTCTCTCTTGCACTCTGATTACAAGTTTCCGTGATCGACAAGCGAGCTGACAAGTAGGCTTGCGGCGGTGGAGAAGGACCGTCGTGCCGCGCTGGCCCATTGAAGGAAATAAGCCCGTGACACTGACTCTCTTCACTTAAAACTGGCTAGGGATGACAGTGGACCCGAGGGAAATGGGGACCTACCCCGCCTCACTATATTTGGATGGGAGATGAGGACATGAAACAAGGATGGAGGCAGGGATGAAGGTTAAAATCAAAACCCATGCGAGGATAGACTTATGCTTTCTCCCACCCCGCCTCATACCCGTCTCGATCCCTGGCTTGCCCCGCCCCTAGGGATGGCAGTGGACCGAGGAAAAATGGGGCCCGATCCTGCCCCGCCTCGCCCCATTTGGACCAGGGATGAAAGACATGAAATGGGGATGGAGGTTAAAATCAAAACACATGCAGGGATGGAAGGCAGGATTTTGAGACGAGGTGAGGGTGGAGACCTTGTCCCGCGCCCCTGTCCACTGTCATCCCTGAAACTGGCATCCAAATACCTTGAAAATGTGGGCAGATAGGCCTACCTACTGAGATCATATTCAGTCTGATGTTTTTCACATAGTTGCCCTGAAATGGCCGGCAACTGATTTGGGTTGGATGTGACCCATCTTCGCTGCCTATCCCGATCTTCTTGTACAGCTGGGGGTCAATTCATCATCGCCCTAAGCTTTCTATTTATCTTGTTTTAAGAAAATCTAGTTTACATCTCCCTCAAAAAAAATACCTTGAAAAGGTCTCAGATTTTTGCCATGATGTTGAGGAACACTTGAGACAGAGATATTGGCAGCATCAAATTGCAACTTTAATAGTAAATCTTGCCAAAAGATTCAACAAAAAATAAGTAAATGATACGTTAACATCAGTTAAGAACATCATCATACAAAAATCAGGCTGAACCTGCATCTCCTCACCTCTACCTGCAAATGATAGTCCAACTTCTCACTCCCTAGTTCCGATGCTTGCAAACAATTCCACTGCATTCATTTCAATTGGTACAGTGAGCCTGCGGAGATGCTCACAAGAACCATAAATAATGGAACCCAGGATGCATTTTATAGCTCTGCAATTTCTTGAAATTCTTCATCTACCTTTTTCAGTACACCTTCACTGACTTCATGGCTAAAAACCATAGTCTGCCAGCCATACGCAGCAACCACTGGGTTGGTCTCCTTCCGGGGAAACAATTCCAACTTCATCTCTGTACAAATCTTCAGTTCCTCCTTGCTTTGAATCTTCCTCATTTTTTCAAGAAGTTCGTTTATCACTGAAAGCCTTTCATTCTGGCCTCTGCATCCGTCATTTAGTCTTTCAAGCTCTTTCAAGCCACCTGTAGCACCTGGATCGACACAATTAAGGTCTCCCTTATCCCTTTCTCGTTTCTTCAGGTTCCCCAATCCAGTATCAACTAGCTCTTGAACTCTTCCTCTATGTCCGTCTGCTCTTTCAGGTTTGGATCTCAGCCTTGCTTTTAATCCTGAGATCACTCTGTTCTGAACAGTGCTGTCTGGAGAACTGGACTCAACCATGGGCTCACCATCAGGAGTAAATCCTTCCAAGGAAGAATTGACACCAAAAGATTCCTCCAATAATGAAACATTCTGCATATAACGATCAAACGCTTCATTCTCTGCCTCAATGTTCTGTTTGTTATGCTCCCTTAACTTGGTGAACCTCCAGGCATTAATGGCTGCCGCTTCCTGAACTCAGAAAGCAATGGAAAAAATGAAACAAGGTCAGGAAGTCTCACACATCAGTCTGGTCCATAAAGATGAGCATGAAACAACATCTTGATATGCACCTTTCTAGACAATGGTTTTCTTGCTCGCAAGGGAACATGTGCTCCATTGAATTGAGAATAATTACTAGATAGCTGCCTGAGTGACGTGAGCCTGCTGGACCTGGAAAAGGGGAAAAATTTTGAATAATTTTGTCATATAATTAGGATGTAGTCTTGTATATGCTTCTCTAAAGTGAGAGTGAGGAATCTTACGATAATGATGGCACATCAGTAAGGCTCTGATCAAACAAAGGAGAGCTAGATGTGGGAAGTTTGTCCGAAAAATTGGCATTAGGCCTAAGAACTGCAGATTAACAAAAAGATGAGTGAAAGTGCAATACGTGAAGAATAAACTCTAGAATATACATCACAGTTGTACGATTTAATGCATAACTAATCAAGAAATATCAGAACAAAGTTGTTTCAGTTTTAATAACGTACATACCATGAATAGTGCATGGATTTTGAGCCTTAGAACAGCAACTCTTACAACATTGGTAAGGGCACCTACACAATTATGACCGTTGCATCAAACAGCTCCAACACAAAAACCTTCTCATGACATAATGAAGCACAAATATGAACAGCAGTTAATTGCCTAACTGAGGATGCGCAAAATGATGTTTTAGCTGCATGTAAAAGTTTTAAAAACAGTTGTACAGGTCTAGAGACTAGAATATGCGGGATATGATGGTTAGAGATGTCCATTAATGAGGTACCTAAAGATCTTCACAGACTATTTTGGGCTGACAGGAAATAAGATATGAAAATAGTTGTTGTTACAGCATATGCTCTAAAAGAACATCATAACTTTTCATTGTAACGTTCTATACTAAACCAATAATGACAATGATCACCAAACAAAACAGAATTATTATTTTGAAAAGTGAGAAAAAGAAAGGGGCATCAAGCTATCAGTACCAGACTGTCAGTTTCTTTCCAAACCAAAGGTGACCTGTTCACAGATGGTTATAGTCTAGTGAGACAATTTCTTCTAGGCCATCAAGCAGTTTTTGCTTTCCTTGTGAATATGGGCTTGGCATGTAATAGAAGAAGAGGAAGTGAGGAATAAACCAACTTCATCTCTGCTGTTTTGAAGTTTTTCCAAACCTTATGGCTTGTTACATATGCACATGCCATGTGTTGCATATAGTGTCATATTTCAAGGCTTGTGGAAATAGTGTCATATCTCAAAGCTTGTGGAAGGATCATCGACAGAATTTCAGCTTTTAGTCATCCACAGTCCATGTTCTTAAGATGCAGTGCCAGGCTCTCTTTTCCATCTTCATGCTGCACTTTCCCTAACTAGTTATTAACCAAAAAGTTTGATGATGTTGGTTTCTTACATGGACTTCTTAAATTTGTTTTTGAGGTCCTTGGCATCTGCTTTTTTTCTCTCTTTTTTTCCCAATCACAATTTCTTAAGGTTAAAATAAAATGGCAATCAATCAGTCTCACTTACAAATACCAAGGAAGTGATCGTCATTGTTGTTATATTGAGCTAGTTGTCTAGCTACACTGAACTTTCATCATGTTGAGGAAAATCATGAGGCCCCAGCAGTAAAATTGCACCAACTTCAGACTTAGAACATTTAATGCTAAAAAGGTTCTCACCCTTGGAATAAAGCTAACACCAAAATCTTGGTTTCGTAGCGCTTTATATACATGCACGCTAAGAACTAATTTGACTAAATTTTCCTAGCCCAAGGAGCATGGGCTTACAAACAAAATATAAATAGACAACCTAACATTGCATATGTATTAAATCTAAAGAAGCAGATTGGTTAACCAAGCAAACAGATACAATAGTGTCTAACTTCCTGAGCTTGTTTGTTTGGCATGTCTACATTACAAATCTTTTGGCTCTTACTGATATCTATCTGAATCTATGCCGCTATTTCAGAAGCATTTATTTAGATGTCTCTCTTTCAGTTCTTCATACAACTTTTACCTGAATTTAAACATGTTAGGAGATCTTTATCCTTTGTAGCATATTACTATTGTACTCAGATAAATCATGGGGGAACTGATGGTCAAAGAGACCAGAGTTTGTTGTTTCCAAGCACTAGATGAGCTCCTAGGTGAACAGTTTTCACTGCATCATCCAGTTTGAAAGGTTTTAATTTATGTTAATGTTCACATGGTTGCCACCTTACTTCCCAAAAGCTTATTTCATATGGCATATTTTCTTCACAATTTGAAAAGATAAAAGCAAGGTTGCCAAGAAGGGAAGTGGAGTTGGGGAATGAGGAAGGAGTATTATTTAGGCCCACAAAGTTAGAATTCAAGAAGCATAACACAGATGGCTGGAAGATCACTTGATTACTAATTTACTATAGAGCATCAAGAGGAACCATATCAGGAAAATGTACAGAACCTTTGTACAATTCATCAAATAACGAGAATCCCACCTGAAAAATGCATTGCATGAACATCTGAATAACTCAATGTAAAATGCAAACTTGATGATTTATCTACATGCAAAAAAATATATGGATCTCATTTGCAACTACAGCACCCTTAATTCATCACATTATGCCATCACTTCCATAGACAGTGTACCCCTTTATAAAAGCCATTTTCATGACAAGATAAAACAGGCAGAAATCATGCCAATCAATCCTTAAGTAAAGCAAACACTCTACAGCACTACCCCATATGAACACGCTGTTTCTATTCTTTGCCAGAGACATATATGAACCAAAATAAATAAAAGCCAAAATCCCCAAACCAATGATCAACTTCAACCCATGTTCTTCTATTACTTGCCCGAGAACACGCGCGAACCAAAATGAAAAAACATTTATCGATGTCAACTCATAGAATCTTTTCGATTTCATAAGTTAAATGCACGAATGAAAACATTTACTGCCAAACATTAACCGGCAGCAACCACTGAGCAGTCTCTTTTGAACAAAAAAGACTTCATGAAACTTCTCCCCTTCCCATTAAATTGTAGATACACCACTCACAATCTAAAAACAATTAACCGGATCTTTCATATTTTGCCTATCAGATAAAAAAGACTCAACCATGAAAGATGCAAACACAATTCCAGACAAACACAAACAGACCCCCAAGAAAGAAGAGGCAACTAACTTTAAAAGAAGAAATCACGTCGCTGATGCCTCAAGAAGAACAATCAAAAGCGACAACTACCAAGGGAAAATCAACTCCCCACACTGACAAACACCCAAAATGCCTCCACGATCGACAAAAAACACCCTATTCTCATCGTCAAAGCAAAACCAATTTGCACGACGAACAGAAACAACCGAACGCTGAATACACGAAATCGATTTCCACGCCTACACAGGCAACAAATTGAAGAACCGACAATCATCCACACAAGAAAAACCAAAAAATCAGATGTTTCCAGGAGAAACGACAACTCCCACATAGAGAAAACACCGAAATTCCTCAACAATTGAGCAGAAAAGCTCTTTTTCACGAAATAAGCAGGAGTACGACAGGAGCAATCGACCAGGAGGTCGTACAACCACCCACGCAAGAAAACACAAAAGAAACAGAGGTTTCAAGAGAAACGGCAATTCCCCACATAGAGAAACACCCAAATTTCTCTGCATCGAACAGAAAAAACGCCATTTCGTTCGGGAAATAAGCAGGAATACGCAAGGAACCATCGACCAGGAGGGCGTAAGGCTGAGATAGAGAGAGAGAGAGAGAGAGAGAGAGAGAGAGAGAGATCACCTCGAACGGGCGACGTTGCCACACTTGGAGCACTTAGGCTTGTTGAGACCCCTGAGGCTCGTCTTGGGCGCGTCCAGGCTTCGTTTCGGACTATTTACAATGCTTTGATAGCCGGAAAGCGGCGAAGTGCCAGCCATGGCCGGTAAATAACACGCCGGACGGCGATTGGGATGATAAGACCAAAAGCCCCACCCAACAAGACACAAAAACCTACCCTCTTTCCTCGGTTTGATGCCACTAATAGGGTTAAATGGGGGCTATCAACGGGTCGAGTATCCGATCCATCATGGTATACCCAAACCCCTCCAAATCGCTAATTATTGGATTCGGGTTTTGTCGGATCAAGAAAATGAAAACCCAAAATGAGAATGCATATGATTTAAGAAAAATTTACTTTATATATATATATATATATATATATATATATATATATATATATATATAATGCTCAGGTCAAGCCGGGAGGTGTCTAACATCCGGCAAAAAACAAAACAAAACCTGACTAGCATATTACTCGGTTGGGGGTTCAGGCTGACCCAAATAATATTTAGGTCAGCATCCCTTATACCAACCCGAAAATTTAGGTTGGGGTTCGGTTGGGTACCTGATACAAACTTGACTGATTGACAGTCCTAGTTAAATGCCACATGTTTTCCATTTTTTTAAAATAGGCTTACATGCCACATGTTAAGAAGAGCCATCTTGGCTTTATCAAAGAGATAACCCTCTCTCTCTCTCTCTCTCTCTCTCTCTCTCTGGGAAAACGGATCAGATGTGGTGGGATGTCCAATATAAATATAACATTATCTTTGGATTTGGATCCTTCAAGTAAACTCAGTCTGTTCATTCGGACTGGATTTGGGTTCACTTAATCAGATTGTTTTCATTTTCAAATTTAGATTTGAATCAAAATCTGTGCCCATTGTTTTTTACTATGTAAAGAGTTTTTTTTTTTTTTGAGATCTAGTACTAGATTCAACCGTATATCACCGGGAATGATTTGGATCCAAACTCGTGGGAATCTACTTTAACATTTGAGATACGGATTTCAATATGGCATGATCCAACCCATATATGATCGAGAGAGAGAGATGCCCCTATTAGGCTCCTTCAAAAGCCATAGTTTTTTGTTAACACCGCAGATGTGATCTATAAGTTTTGTTTAGTGGAAACCGACTTTTAGATAAGCAGAATCTGATTCCTATACAGGTTTTTCCAGTGATCCAAAATCAATGGCTATGAAGGCATCAGTTTTTTTCAGCTTATGAAAATACATTTTTTGTTGAAAAAACATGATCCAAGAGTCGATTCCCACTAAATCTAGCATGATAAACATATCAAACGGTTCAGATCTATCACAAAATACTTCAAACTATGGGGCCTAATGGGGCAGAACGAGAAAAGAGGGCCTAATATGTTCAGTTCTCATATATATATATATATATATATATATATATATATATATATATATATATATATATATATATATATATATATATATATATATATATATGTGTGTGTGTGTGTTCATCGTTACTTGTTCTCTGAAAGACATGATTCAGATCAAACTACTTCAATGAGAAAAAATTGAAACTCCGTCCTCAGAAAATAAAAACCCCAATGGGAAAATGCTCATAAGACTGCCACTCATCATTTCACGACACATTTCATGTGATTTTCATTCACTTACCGCTTATTGGCTACTGCATCATAAACTCTATTTAAGAACTGTAGATGACAAATCACAAAAATGCTACAAGAAAAAAAAAAATGGACCCAGACTCTGCCAATTTAAGTTCATTGATGCTCCAAAAGGAAAATATTGAGAATTCATGGAGGATACAATCACACGCCAAAAGAAGCTTAGATGGCCTTTTCCTCATTCTGAGTCTGGCCCTTCAGGTTCACTGTCCATGTACATTTCCACTGGTTCACTGCTCTTCAAGTCTTCTACCTCCTCTTTTCTTCTCTCCTCTTCCTCTCTTGCCCGTTCTGCTGCTTTCGCTTTTGCAATCTCCAATCTAGCAGTTACTGCCTCCCATGAAACAAGCTTCTCCATGAATATTGACACATATTCTGGACGTCGGTTCTGCATTAGCAAATGCCAACACCAAGTGAGTGCTGATGTTTGTTCACTGACAACAAATTGAAAGAGATCTGTGCATAGTTGACTGAACCAACCTCATAGTCGAGGTAGTAAGCATGCTGAACCGATAGGAGGAACCAAAAACATGAACTGTTAGTAATTGCCATGGAAGTTCTCAACCAGAATGTGCATTAAAGTCTACAGAGAAGGGACAAAATAAAAATGCACGTGAATTATTTACCTCCCACACGTCGATAGTCAGAAGTGGCTGCAACAAGTTTAAAACTTGCATCAGAAAAGAAAGAAAAATTATACCGATACAAAGAAAAACATAGTCCAAGATTTGGAAAAACAAAAAGGTATTAGTGGATGAGAAATGATATGACAGGATCATGGTCAATAGTGTAACAGCTACTGTGTCTAAAGGAGGCCGAAGGTTCATCTTTTGCACCAGCCAGAATAACAGGAATACAGCTCTTTCAAGGGAAAGATGGAGAATAGGATCATGATACCGAGTTATCCCAGACGAGGGGGTTCACTGCGTTGGGACTTTTTGCAATCGCTAGATTGTTATCTTCTTCCGTAGGATGAGGATTCACTGCATTCCCTACCTTAAGTCTGTTTGCTTTGTCTGGAACAAGTTAAAACAAGCTTGGTTCAGCGATTTTACACAGTGAATCTGGAACAACTCTGTCAACCATAAATTTATACACATAAGATGCCAACAATAGGTGATGCTTACAAGTCAGCCAAGCCCAACCAGACCCAAACTGCATGGTTGCTGCTGCTTTAAATTCTCGTAAGAATGTATCGTATGAGCCAAAATCTCTTTCAATCAATTCTAGAAGGCTCCCAGTTGGCGACCCTCCTCCTCCGGGCTTCATAGAATCCCAGAAGAAATCATGGTTCCATGCCTGCACACAGGACAAAAAGACTTTGCAGCAAACAAACATTCAGTGTTTTACATACCTTTTGACCTGATTGGAGACTTGTGGTGAGACTAAACCTAGAGTTGCAATAGGCACTTATCCAACCATAAATCATGGAGACAAACGACAGGTACTAACCCAACAAATAAATCATGAACATATGAGAGTGAGAGCTTTGAGGTAACATCGGAAACTGATTGGATAATAGCAAAGCTGCTTTCATGAGTGAACTTATTAGATTTAGCATATGTCACCTGGTACGGGTGCAGGTATGGGTATGGAGGGTATGACATGGAAATTTCAAAAAATGTGGGTACAGGAACATGGCTATATAATATATATATATCACATACATACAAAAATAAATTCAAAATAAACTGAACATAATTTAAATATATATGCTATATCTAAAATATATTATATACTGAAAATATAATTATAAATTATAAATTAAATACAAACTTCTATGTACCGAGGGTAAAATGGCATGTCCAGGTGTCGACGCTTGTTGACACGGGAACACGCTTGTCGACACGGGTACGGAGGGCAAAATGGAGTGTCCAGGTACCATAGGATTTAGCTTGTCCATGACCTGGATTTAGATGAACATTTGGTGCATTACCAATATCCATCAACTTATCAGTTTTAGACACCTATTAGAGTATTGCAATTGATTAACTATTAATTGTGAGTAGCCATGGATAACATCTTCTGAGAATATCATCAAAATGAAAATGTTTTACAGCATAACCTCTAAAACCAACACAAAGAGGTGCAGACTCATAAGATCCCATGAATGGTGAGCTCTTCCCGGAAGTATATTTGGATGTTGGTACCTATGCCCAAATAGCTAAAGAACATAGTTGAATAGGGTTCCTGATCAAGATCTCATAGAAGGCACAGGAATAAGAAGGAATTCCATATAGAGTGTTCATTAAGGTATACAAATACAATCCTAAAATCATTTTAACTAAGAAAGCTTCAATTATAAGAAATATTACCTGATATCATTAACCATAATTTGCTAAATATCATTATCAACATTAGGCCTTGCCCCATCTACATGGCATTGTCAATTTACTGCATACATTAAACAAATTTGTCACCAACCCCAGCCAAAGCTATCGATCGGTTGTTAATGCTCTTTATGGATCTTTGGTAACTTGACAATCTATCATCAAGTAGTATAATCTAACACCTTATGCACACCAGATTCAGGACTTTAGACACGGCCTCTATTTTTAGGTGATCTCACAAGTTCCTAACAGCAGCTAACTTACAGATATACATTATATTTGCAAGTACTTCTTGAAGATTGATTACATCTGCTACTTCATTTCAATCAAAACAAAAGGGATACATGAATGAACTGCCATTACTAGCCCACTGTTTGCTTATACCCTGTTCATGCATGCCATGGGACATCCCAATGGCTTCTTGAAAGACATGAACAGCAATAGGCAGAGCAAGATTCTTGGTGAAACGCTTGACTGCATAAGAGCAAGGAGTTGCCACTTAAAGCATAAATAGGTGACCATGTTACACCCCTCGCAGACTAATATTTGTTAGAATGCTTATGCAATTCTTTCCTTATTTGGACAAGGAGAAGGGTGCACACCCAAGTTATTTAGGATGTACCACTTATTCCTTCCTCATATGTAACAACTTTTCTACTAGCATTAATTGAGTTGATGGATCTTTATTCCAAATTAGTAACTAATCTTATATTCTTATCATGATAATTACTATCTTGAACTGCTCATGCAATGCATTCCTCAAACTCCCAACTAAAATTCCAGGAAATATGAACCTCCTACAAATTTGTTAAATTTTATCAGCATAATCAAGCAAAATGACCCAGTTATACCAATTTGTCAGATTTCAACATAGCAAATGTATAAAAGATAACAGAGGACTGAGGATACGCACCTGGGCAGCATTGTTGAATGGAGGAAGAGGATCCCCCTTGTTGTACGTGGCAATAATAATTTCTTCTAATGACATCCCGTCCAGTTCAGTTTCTAAAATCTGCTTGTTTAGGTTATCCACATATGCTCTATGATGTTTTCCCCAATGAAATTCTAATGTTTCACGGTTCATATGAGGCTCCAAGGCACCCTAGCAGACAAGACGGAACACATAATGGCACTAAAGAACTAGTAGTAATTTCCACACAAAAAATAACAGAGCTTAAACGCATACGAGTGGATATGGAGGTGGCTTCAACTCAAATTGAGCAGTAATGGAAGCATATCTCTTCCTTAAACAATTCCTCTGAAACATTGAAACCAAATTAATCAATTAGAAAATAGAAAATAAAAGAAGCGCAAGGACAGGATAGAAAGGCATTGCATAGCTCCTTAATGCCAGCCACATTGTTTGCATTATTACCTATGTACCAAACATCACAAGCCAAGTTTTGTTTGTCTTTCTTTCTTTCTTTCTTTCTTTCTTTCTTTCTTTCTTTCTTTCTTTTTTTTGAGAAAAAGTTAAGTTTTGTTTGCCAAGTCCTCCCGTGATGCAAGCACTAGATTATCAGGAGGGTCACTGATACTACATCACTGGTAAATCTTGAAATTCTGAATATATCTCTATTACCTAAAATACTTGTGTGCAGCACATGTGCATGTGTGTGAATGGATTATATTACTCTCCATTACATTAGACAGTCATGGTTCGTTGACACCTAATATTAAACAAGTAGTCAACACATAGCACTCGGCAATTAGGCATCCAATAAAACAGAAAAAAAAAATCCACAATTGGATAAACTTCCTTTAAAATATGTGCAAAGTATATAAAGTAGAAAATATTACCAGCATTTATACTGGGCAACTCCTAAATCTTATTCATCCAAAATGCTCACAGCATAATCTTGAAAACTCATTCACTCAAGTAGTAAACCAAATTGTTTTACCACAAAAACTTAAAAAAAAAAAAAAAAGAGGAACCCATAAAAAAATTCAATCTTTTCCAAGAAATAAACATCATATACTTCATTAAATTCTATAATGCAACATGGGTTTACTAGTTAGAGAAGAAGATGCTACAAAATGAGACAATAACATGCACTGCCAACACATCTTCCAGAAATGGAACGATACATAAAGAAGAAAAGCAAACCTTTGGTGCTCCCCATTTTAGTTGGAGGGCCAATGGGGACCTTCTCAATCCTACCATAACCAAAACAAACACATGGTAATGAGCATTAAATGAAACCAGAGTGAGAAAAAAATGAAAATGGGGATGTGGGAAATCAGTGTACCTGAGCAAGAAAGAGGAAGTAGTTGAGATGAGAGAGTTGATGGTAATGCACACTCCAT
The DNA here is from genome assembly GCF_984573655.1 of Nuphar pumila. NCBI lineage: Eukaryota > Viridiplantae > Streptophyta > Magnoliopsida > Nymphaeales > Nymphaeaceae > Nuphar > Nuphar pumila. The sequence goes on along the minus strand of NC_143264.1, from coordinate 71,703,164 downwards.
TCTGGAGTGCCCTTTTCTTTTAAATTTGCTGAAGTTTATTATCGCTTTTACATGTTTATATGATCAAAAAATGAAAGGTGAGTGAGACACTTCAGAGCAGCAAAAATGGTTTACTAGTTTTGGTGCTCTTGGTTTCAGGCGGTTTGTCCTGATCCAGAGCTAGAGCTGGTTGCAATTAGGGATGGCAGTGGATCGAGGGGAAAACGGGGCCTCACTCCGTTTGGACCGTAGATGGAGGACATAAAACGATGATGGAGGCTAGGATGGAGGTTAAAATCAAAATCCGTGCGGGGTTTTTTTTCCCGATCCTTAGTAAAATGACTAAAATACTTTTAGGAATGGCAGTGGGCCGGGGATAAATGGGGACCGAGATGAAGGTTAAAATCAAAAACTCGTGCAGAAATAAAGGCAGAGATTTTTGAGACGGAATGAGGTAGAGACATTGTCCCCCGCCTCCACCCCGGTCCCCTGCCATCCCTAGTTGCAATTAGGGGTGGCAATTTCTGACACGACCCGCCAACCCGACTCTTAGGCGGGTTCGGGTTGGGCTTAAGCCAACCCGTTTAATAAACGGGTCGACTCGCCTAACCTGTTTATTAAATGGATCGGGTTCGGGTTGGGGGTATGCCAACCCGGCTGACCCGTTTAATAAACGGGTTAGGCGGGCGGGTCAACCCGCCAACCCGACCCGCCAACCTGACCCGCGAACCTAAGAACCTGTTTACCCGACCCAACCCATTTATTAAATGGGTTGGCGGGTTGTGTCGGGTTACCCGTTTATTAAACGGGTCGGGTTCGTGTTTGCCACAGCCGACCCGTTTAATAAACGGGTCAGGTTCGGGTTGAGGTATGCTGACCCGCCAACCCGACACGATTGCCACCCCTAGTTGCAATAGTGTCAAAACGTTTTTAAACATCAAATATCGGCAATTAAAATATTTCAAAAATATTTTTTTATGTTTTTTGCATTTTTATCGCCAAAATATTTGAAAATAATTAAATTTTAAAAAATAGATTTTTATAAAAATTGAAATATATGAAAATAAAAGTGTACTTTTCATGAAAAATAACCATTAAAAATGCAAATATCTTGACAAAACCAAGAAACTGCCTTTAAAATGTTTTGTCAATATATCGTGTTTTTTCCATAGTTTTTTTTTCTAAAAAACGGTGATATTTGTCATAGCGGCGGGTTCGCTCATCGCTTCCAAGTTCCAACACCTTAAAGAGGAGCACCCGTTCGAACCCAGGTGGGTCCGGCAAGGTCTGATTCATTAACGGCCCAAAGATTGCATGCATATACCAATCAATTATCAATGTTGTTAAAATTGGTTCACTGGGTGAATCGGTTTCTTAAAAAAATGAAAATTTTTGAATTGAATCAAAACGATCTTGAATCGTCCCTCTTTTACCATCTAATGACAAGTGTCATTATAAAATAAAATATATTAATCATTTTTTAAACTTTTTAAAATTATTTAAAAATGAATTAAATCCACCTTGAATCGGCCCATTTTGAATCGTCTTTGGACCAATTCCATCTGAATCGGCTGATTTTGACAACATTGATACTAATGTTGTTCCAATGGGTACAGGGGTTGAATCGATTTTCAAAACCATTTAAGAGAATTGGCCGATTAGAATTCTGAACTGAATCGAGCTGAATCCACAGATTTTTAACTATCGTATGACTCGTATCAATAAAATAGTAAAATATTAAAAATCATTTAAGTCCTTTTTGAAAAATTATTAAAAATTAGTTGGATACCGATTTTGAATGGATGTTATAGACAAGAAATGAATGGTCTCTCTCTCTCTCTCTCTTTTGGTGGTTTGTTTGGATGGCGCGAAACGATGCTCATTTTCGTCATATTCGAGTTAACATTCAAAACCTGGTGCATAAAATCTTAGTAGATGTTTATGCGATCTTTGCGTATGCATCTTAGTGATCTTCCACTCCCTCCTGCTGATGCTACCTATCCTTTGTCGCAATCTGGGCAAGCGGCTCTGGCGTGAGCCCATTTTATCTGTCTAATGTTCTTTTCTCTTGTACTTTCTTTATTTGTTTTGGCTTTTGTTCTTGTTCAGTTCATGGGTTCGACATTTTGTTGATCTTCATGAGTGGTAATGTTGAATTACTTTCGGCTCTCTCTCTCTCTGTCGCAAGCTGGCTATCTGCCATGGTTGTCAGTCAGTACTGTTGTGAACCGGTCTGAATAAGCCAATTCGTATCACATTGGCTTAAAAATCGATATGAAATTAGTTGATTCGGTTTATTTTTTAAATACCTTTTTAAAAATATTAAAATAGTTTAAAATATTATTTTACATTATGTGTCATCTGATGGTTACAAATTAACCGATTTTCAATCTGAATCGGCTGGGATGATTCCTTGAATCGTTTTGAAAATCGATTCCTGATCCGATGCGGTTCTGACAACTTTGTTATCTAATATATACAACACCAGTACCATCCATTAGCTGGGTTCAGCCTTCGGGTCCAGCTGCAGGGATGGACCAACCCCCTCACTTAAGAATTTCTAGCCTGTACTGCATAGTTGGCACTACCACTGTACCACCCAAGTTGCTGACACACCCACAGACTGCTGATAAGCCGTGTGCTGTGCTTAAAAGGTCTGACCGCTTTTGACATGAATGAGTCCCAGCCCAGTTGAACCAATCTGGGTCTAGTCAACACCTTAAACCTGGTTGGCTCAGTAATTCTAACATTGTCTTCTCTTGTTATTTTTCTCTTCGTGCCAATATCCGAGTCTCGAACTCACCCGATCCTTCGCAATTGGCGCAGTCAAAGCAGAGCCGAGCTGCTTATTTGGAGATGCTCTCAGTCAAAGGCCAGTTTGCTCGGCAAAGACTAGGCTGACTTAGCCAAGTCTTGAATGAGATGATAGACTCGGTCAAACCGAGCTGTTTGGCATGATTCTCACCTACCAGTCATTTGGTGTGTGTTGTAAAAAAAAGTACTGCACCATGCAACCATTGCAGAACAAACTGCATAAATAGTTAGCTCCCCCTTTAGCTAATATAACATAAGGTGCATCACCAAGAGTGAGTGCTTTGTGTGCTAAAGCAATGGCGTCTTCATCACCATCTTCCCTCAGGTTTCTGATTGCTTGCACACTGAATTCCTCCTTTTTCCAGATTTTATTATTTCTAGAAGTGCGCTGCTTGACATCTTATTTCTCTGTTTGTTCCTTGTACAAGATCAGGAGATGCGCCCCAACCAGTGAGACCACCAACGCTTGTTTTCCTTTACATATATCTTGGATGTGTGTGTTTTATTTTATGCCACTATCTGAGGTGCTTGGATGCTGGATATACCGGTTTATCCAGAAATATCAGACTGTCTAGATGAATGGGTGCAACAAACCAAGCACCTCACAATTTTTCTTGCTAGATGACTCTGTGTGTGTGTGTGATATTTTGCCATTGTTTTTTAAGAGAATAGTGACCCGGTTTCTGGTAAAAACTTGATTATAATTAATTGCTCTCTCTCTCTCTCTCTCTCTCTCTCTCTCTCTCTCTCTCTCTCTCTCTCTCTCTCTCTCTCTCTCAAAATAAAAAATAAAAAAAAATAAAAAATAAAAAATAAAAAATAAAAAATAAAAAATAAAAAATAAAAAAATGGTCCAATTAATTATTTGGGTCAAACTCATAATCCCATTAGCATCTGGAGTCGAGTATGGTTTATGAAACTTCATACCAGACCCTCACCATGTAAGCTTGAATATCTTCCCTTAAAAGAATAAGTTTGGTGCAGAAAGTCTCAAATTCATGATCATCTTGACTTTTTATTAAGACCCGCAAGCTTTTTAATAAAGAAATTTTATTATTCTATTTGGTTTGGTTCAAATCTGGTTTATGGTATCCTTAACAGGGTTCAGGTAGGGTTTTGCATGTGGTAAGTCCGGTTGGACCCATACCAGCATCTGAGAGTCAGATCTAGGTCCTGATCTATTGGATCCAATCAATGTCTGACCCGTTCGCCACTTATGGTGTGTTCAAACGTTCAGATGTCAAATCCAGATTCATGATTTGAGTAAGCATAAACATATCCCTGGTCCATGGGCACTATGCCAGATTTAGAGCTACAAAAATAGTCCAGGTAGCTCGAGCTGGACTTGTTTAAGCTCAGCTCAAACTCGCTCAAGTAAATAAACAGGCCAAGGTTGAGCAAGGTCTCAAGCTTGATACACATTAAATGAGCCGAGCTCAGATTCAATACACAATCTGATATTTGGAACATTCAAACGACCCTTAGTGATGTTGGAGCAAAGCAGAAGAACCGGGTCCATAAGGGTCCATTTGGAACCATTTGCATTTTGGGTTTGGGTTTGTTATTTGAGCCTTCCTTGTAGTTGGATCATTGGTATATATGATGCACATTTTAAGATAGGTTTATCATAATATGTAGTTTGTTTTTATTAGGATTAGGAAATCTTCATCTTTAAAAGAATAATTGATCTAGATGTCAAATCAGAGTTGAGTTGAAATTCAAATTTATTAATTTTCAGTTTATTTTAGTTAATATTTTAACATTTTATATTATTTTCCTGCTTTCTTAAATAAATTGAAAATTAGCGAATCTAAATTTCAGCTCAACTTTGATTTGACATCTAGATGTCTCATCCTTTTAAAGATGAAGATTTTCTAATTCTAATCAAAACAAACTACTTATTATAATATTCTTCTAAAAAGATAAAACCTATTCTCAAAATGTGGATCAGACCATTGATCCAAATACAAGAAAAACCCAAATAACAAACAAAAATCCAAAATGCAAATTGATCCAAATGAACCCTTATGGACCCGGTTCTTCTGCTTCACCTACCTCAGTTATTTGCATCATAAGCCAATAAAACAACTTGTAGATTCAATCATGTCTGTCTCTTTTTTTTTCTGTTGTGGCGATATGAAACAGATATTATGATCTATTCACCTTCTTTTCTTTTGGGTTTGTTTTTAATTTTCTTTAAGTTGGCTATTTGGCTTTCATATTTCAGGGGGGAACATACCACTAAATTTGAGCTAAAGCCACCTCCATATCCATTAGTATGTCTCTCTCTGCTCTGTTATTTTTTGGGGTTCATCTACTTCGCATTTCTTCCAAGGATGCTATGCCATGCATGACCTTTCAGTAATGAATGGTTAATTGCTGCCTACAAACACACTCATATGTTAGCTTTCATATAATGTAGGATGCTTTGGAGCCTCATACGAGCCGTCAAACGTTGGAATTTCATTGGGGAAAGCACCACAGAGGGTATGTGGACAATCTAAGCAAGCAGGTTTTAGGTAGTGAGTTGGATGGACTGTCATTAGAAGAGATTATTGTGAGGACATACAACAATGGAGATCTTCTAGCTCCATTTAATAATGCTGCCCAGGTACATCTCTTCAGCCTTAACTGTATTCCTTGTAGTTTTTTAAATTAAATGCTTGAAATTGCTTGAAGTAGGTAAAAAAAATGATTAAGTTATGGGAGGGAGACTGATGCTTTTATAAAATAAGTGCTGCATGTTAGGCCAATCATCTGATTTGCAATGTTTCATATACCTCATCAGCTTGTTGAGTTTGATAAGTATGCTTCCCTAGTTATATACTGTTAGAAAAAGTTTCTTCAAAATATAGCATATTTGTAAAGTTTTGGTGATTTAGTGTTTCTCACCAAAAGTGCTTTAAAAATGTTTAGTCTCATATCTAAGAGAGAAATTATTCTGGTAGTTTAAATAGAGTGTTTGTTCTCTTTTCTTTACTTTGGTAAACTTTGTGTGTTAGGGTAACTTGCGAATGTTGTTGTGCTTCGCACAGGAACGGATTCATCATTCGTGCACACATGTGTGCTCAAGGGCACTTGCGGCGCAATGTGGAGTTTTGATGGCGCACTTTGCACGCTTGCAGCGGTGAGAGGCGCATATGAGGTGATGAGGTTCGCTTTGACCAAGCCATTTTTTTGACTTTTTGTTTTATGAAAGGTCTAGCCATTTGAAAGACTTAAAATGCATTTATATAAAGTTTATAGGGCTTTGTGGTTGTTGAATAGTTTTGAAGGTCCTTGATCGTTAGTCAAAGGCGAGTGATCGTTTAGGGTCATTCTTATCTGATTTTCAAATCATTAAATTTATGGCCTTTAATCTCATTTATCATAAAATGTTTTGGTCTGCCTAAAACTTTATAAATTTTTTTCATTTTTCATCTTTTGAATCATCAGAATTTCTGATTCTCAAACTTTCTCTTTCTATTCTTTTGTTCTCAATTTGGCTTGCCAAGTTCAAGTATGGGAGATGTCACCTAATCTTGAGAAGCAATAAATATGTTGAGGTTCAAGCCTATTTGTATCTTGGAAACCCAATTGCAACAAACTATTTTCGCATCTTCAGAATTTCTAAAGTAGGGCGATTGAAGTTCTAAAGATAGTAATCTTAAGAACGTGCCTCTAGGCTTGGGATCTCGATTTTTTTAAATTCTGTTTTTGGTACCCGATTGTTTCAACAATTTTAGAACTTCAAAATGGCCTCTTGTTTGACCTCCAGCTCCATCAATCTGCTTAGTTGTGACCTTGAGAAACTTGTTTGATTTGATGGGTTAAACTTCAAGCAGTGGCAATCGAAGGTTTTCTTCTTGTTGGCTGAGTTTCACATCGACTATGTCCTCAAAAAAAATTTCTCACTATTGTTGCTAGAGAAGTTGAGATATAAGAACAGAAGAAAGAGAGAGAAAAGTAGCACACAGACAACTACCGATGCAAAGGGCATATCCTAAATATTTTAGCCGATTTTCTCTTTGACTTGTATTTTTCTTTGGGGTTGGCTAGAGAATTGTAGAATGCTTTGGAGATCAAGTATAATGCAGAAGACACTGGTAATAAAAGGTATATCGTAGACTAGTATGTTAATTTTTCTATTGTTGATGATAAGCTTATACTTGCTCAAATTCATAAGATGCAAATATTGACTTATAAGATCAAGGGACAATGTATGTATCTCAATGATGACTTCCAAGTTGTTGTAATCATTGAGAAACTACCTGGTTCTTAAAAAGAATATAGGAATCACCTAAAGCATAAAAATGAGAAAATCACTTTAGATGGTCTTCTTAAGGATATTCAAATTGAGAAAGAGATTCGTCTTCGTGACAAAAAGAATTTGAATCCTAAAGAGGGTTATCCTAAAGTGAATATTATTAGTAATAAGGGTGAAAAAATCATGAAAACTTAGAATAACAAAAAGAATTTCATGAAAAAAAAAGCTAGCTGATAAAAAGAATATCAGTTGCTATGTTTGTGGCAAGTTTGACCATTTTGCTAGATAATGCAGAGAACGAAAGAGGACTGGTCCCAAGCCAAATGAGTCAAAGGAGAGGTTTATTGATGTAATCTCTGAAACCTTCATGGTGGTTGTTAAAAAGGACTGGTATCTGGATACTAAAAGCATTGTTCATGTGGAAAACGACAGAAACTTATTTAAGTCGTATGAAGTAGTGGGGGAGGGATATAATATCTTTATAAAAAACTCTTTCTCAATAGGTGTTGGGAAATGAGAGTGTGAATAATTTGAAAATCTCATTTTAACAATATTTTTGTCATTTTAACAATATTTTTTTTGCACTTTTATTTCATACATCAAATATATTATTAGTCTTTATTCTCAATAATTTGAAAATCTCTTTATCTTATATTTAGTGAACAGTACTTCTAAACTATATTATTTTTGTTTCTCCATTTTTTTTCATTATATGAGGGTGAACTATTTGAAGAACCTGCAATATCAAAGTATTTTCTGGGCTTTGCAATATGTCACTCTTACACGTCGTGCTGCCAAATTTGGCACCTAACAAATCTATCAATTTATCACAAACCAACAAAAGTGCATTGGATAGATATAAAAAGACTACTCTGACACCTTAAATGCACAGTTATAGCCACGGCTTGCTACGCAAAACACTCATTCCCATTTGAAGCTTATTCATATACTTATGAGGCTGGATGCCCTGATGATCAGCGGCCCACTGGTGGCTATGCCATCTTCACCAGACCTATTTTCACCTCATTCTATACACCAAAGTTACCATCAGTCATGTTTCAGAGACATGCTTCTGCTGAATTATTTCAAGGGCCAATAACAACATGCATTTATGCACATACACATATATGTAGATTGCCTTTGAACTAAATTTTTTGCTGGGCAGAAGCATAATTACTGAGAACTTTTAGCATTAGTGTTATTAGATAACTTAGATAAAAGGGAGTGCCTTGAATTAGAACTGCAGTGAATTTTCATCCCACTGAAGCACCCATGCTTATGCTTAGTCATTTCTTTAGTATCAAGAACAAAGGTGGTATTTTCAGGACCACTGCTGAATAAAACACCAAAAGATGGCCTTCTACCATCTGCTCCACCAAGCCCACCCCAACTTCATTATGTTTCAAACTGTGCAAAAGGGCAAAAGGGTGTGTTTGTTGGGATGAGTGGCCATTATCCCCTCATCTCGGCATATCCACAAACATGGGCTCGTTCGTGGATATGCCTGGGTAGTTATAAAAACAAGTTTCAAAAGACTTTTTATAAAACCGTTTTCAAATGCACATTCCTATAATCTCGCTGAACCTATCTGCATAGCTGAGTCAAAAAGGGAATCCGAGAGATGAAAAATTATAAATCATGCTCAACACTTGATGTGTGAAATATATACAGCACAAGTCTAAAGCCTCTCGAAGCAAACCTTACAAAAGGCTTAAACAATTGATCTTCTTCTCCCTCTTCTCCTGATTTTCAAAGATCTATGCTCGGTTCACTTGCTTTTTCGATCGTCTGTTGCGCACTCTATCCATCAGTGGTATCAGAGCGGGTTAGATCTTCTGAGGTCTGCAGCATCCTTCATCCTTTAAAACCTGCAAGGAAAGCGTGAAAGGTCAATTAGGCTTCAGGAAGCCTTCTGTCTTCTTGTGACTGTAAACTTGCAGTCAAAGGATTTTTGTTTCCTTTACTTTCGCTTGAGAGACTCTAAGAGCAGAGACCCTAAACTGTGCTGTTGAAATTTTCTTTCGCTTAATCTATGTGTTTACCTGAAAATAATTGCATCTGTGAAAGTTTTTTTTTTCTTTCTGTAGTAAACTACAATAAGAGAACAATAATAATAAAAAAAAATCTTACCTTGCTGTCACCGGTCTTCTTTTCCGGCGACCGCCGTCATTTTATCAAAGGACCTAGTTTTTAACCAGTTCCCTTTTTTTTTCTGTCATCGACTGAAACTGTAACCGGTAGGAAAGACATCCACCGGCATTCCTAAAAATGGAAATCAAAACAGAAAATACACTGAAAAACTCATTTGAGAAAACACAGGAAAATAAAGAAAACATTGAAAGTTAATCGTTCATTATTGTCGCCAGATTTTCTTTTTCGGTGACCTTTGTTACTTTATCAACGGACCTGGGCTTTTGACCAGCCTGTTTACTGTCCTCTCTCTCCTCTATTGAAACTATAACCGGTAGGGAAGACATCCATCGGTGTTCCTGAAAAGGGAAATCAAATAGAAAAATATACACCAAAAAACTCATCTGAGAAAACACCGAAAAACAAAGAGAACACCGAAAGTCGGCAGTCCGGCCGTCGTTCTGGTTTGGGTCCTCTCTCAAAGATAGATCTAAGCCAAGAGCATCGACCCAAACACACGGCAAGGCTTTCTGCCAGAATCCTTGGTCGGAAACGCGAAAGAGCCTCTCGACATCTCTGGCAAATCCTCGAGAGAAGAGAGAGAAAAATCGACTGAAAAATAAGTTTTCAGTCAACTTTAGGGTATTTATACCCTGGGGTGAGAAATTTCTCAGAGCCCCTCCTTTTTTGCAGGTTATTCGAAAACACTTTATTAAAAATTAAATTGTAACCCACATGCTTTTTTTTTTTGCTAAAAGAGGGTTGCGTGTGTGATTTTATCAAAATTCCATTTAAAGGCCTGAGATTATTAAATTTACAGAAACAGGTTTTCTGTTTTAGTGTTAGTTTTTTTTAATAATTCCTGCTAAAGGCTGTTTTTTTTATAATTCTTTATAGGCTGAAATTGACTCATGGTCTATTTTTGGTATCTTAAAAAAATATTTAAAATAAATAAAATACAACAAGATAGGATGACTAGTCGTGTGTGTGCTTCTGAACTTGCCAAAACCGACAAGCTAAATGGAACAAATTTCTCAATCTGAAAAAGAAGAATACCCTTAGCTCTTATGCTTGAGGGTTTGGAATATGTTTTACACAAACAATTAGAAAATCCTGGAGAAATAGGGTTAAAAGAGGAGAAAGAACAAAATGAAAAATACTTAAGAGATGATCTTATAGCTAGAGAACTATTATGTTGACTTATATGGATAATGACCTTATTAGAATTTTTAAAGACTACAAAACAACTAATGAAATGATGGAAGCAATTGGGTCTAAATATGATACTACATCTGAAGTACATGTACAACAACTCTTAGAACAATACAATTCATATAACATGAAAGAGTCAAACAACATAGTAGATCATGTAAACCGTATGTTGGTCATGGCAAAAGACTTAGCAATAGCCTGAAACGTGATACCTGACAGAATGCAAATCTCAACCATCTTGAATAGTTTGCTTGTATCTTGGAGGATGGTAACCACAACACTTAGGCTGAATACTAAAAGTCTAAACTTAAATGAGTTACCTCTGCAACTGACGATAGAGCAAGAACACATGGTCAAGGACAAAAAGTCAGATAGCTCAAGATGTTCCATCCAACAATCAAATACCCTTTAAAAAGAACAACAATAATTTTAAAGGAAAAGGAAACAACAGGTTCAATAAAGGACAGGATATCAACTCCATAAGGCCTCAGAGAACTGGACCTCTAGTAAAGTGCTTCAAATGTGGGAAGATGGGACACATTCAAAGGAACTGCAGGACGAAGACCTTCAACAGAAACACTAGACAACATGGAAAACAGAACAACAAAAGAAGACCGGATAATAAAGAAGTCTGTGTGGTGTCTGAATGCCTTTTTGCAAACGAGAAACTCTCAGAATGGTGGGTTGATTCTGGCGCAACCCGAAACATAGCTAAAACCATAAATGGTTCTTTAAACATGAAAGAATTAGGTCCAGGTGAACACAAAGTGTACATGAAAAATAACACCTACTGCGATGTAAATGGAATTGGGTCTTATAGACTTAATGTAGGAGGAACAAGTGTCCTTAATGAAGTTCTTTATGTACCTTCAATGAGGAGGAACTTAGTTTTTGTCCCGGCTTTGACTGGGAAAGGTTTTGAAGTCAGATTCATTCCAGGGAAAGTCATAATAGGGAAACATAGCAGAGTCCTATTTGAAGGAACTTTTGTAAAGGAACATTGCATGTTTAAGCTGTGTGATAATAAAGAATCAGTTTTCGCTTATATTGAATGTGTCTTTAACATTGATATAAATGTATGGCATAAAAGACTTGGACATATAAGCATAAAGAAAATAAAAAAACTTAGCACAACAAGAAATAATTTCTACGTTTAATGAAGCACACTTTGAAAAATGTGAAACTTGTATATATGAAAAAATGGCTAGAAAATCTTTCCCATCAAATGTTGCACGTGCTAAAGAATTGTTAGAAATAATTCATACTGATATTTGTGGACCATTTAGAGTTCAAACTCACAGTGGAATGCTATATTTTATATCATTTATTGATGATTTCTCAAGATACAACTACTTATACTTGATTAAACATAAATCAGAAGCTCTTGAAAATTTTAAAGAATATAAAAGCGAAGTTGAGAGACAACTTGGAAGATGTATTAAAATAATTAGGTCCGACAGGGAAGGTGAATACACCTTGAATGAGTTCAGTGAATTTTGTAAAGATCTTGGCATTAACAAGCAAAGAATCATGCCAAGAACACCACAACAAAATGGTGTTGAAGAGAGGTGCAATAGAACCCTCTTGAACATGGTTAGGACCATGTTGGCAGGAGCACAATTACCCAAAGTTTTTTGGGGTGAAGCTGTAAATACAGCAATGTATACTCTGAATAGAGTGCCCTGCAAAGTTGTCCCAACAACTCCGTATGAAAGCTGGATTGGTAGGAAACCAGATTTGAGTCATCTTAAGAGATAGGGTTCTGTAGCACATGCTAAGATCTTGGATCCAACTATGGATAAGTTGTACAATAGATCTGTTAGAGGTATTTTTATCAGATATCCTAAAGGATCAAAAGGCTACAGGTTATGTGACGCCCTCAGAATTTCCGACTCGTAAAATCCTTTGGATTTTAGGGTAAACTTTTTTTTTAAACAAATGCGCAAGTGCGGAAGTACCAAGAAGGAAACAAGCGGGAAAACCCTGGGGCGGGTCGCAGGAGTGAAGCAACAGTGAAGTGAAACAACTTTTATTAAATACATAGTACAACAGTTTACAAAACAATAATCTGCCAAGATCTCTGAAGAGCTAGAAGTGTGGGTTCACGTCCGCTGCCGCACATCGAACTCCATCACACGCCTAAGCAAACACCTGTATCCCCATAAAACGGGGTCAGTACTCTTTCGAGCTGGTGAGACAAACCAAACACAATATACCATATATGTGGAAAAACGAGAGCAGGCTTATCATGAAACACATAGCATTTTCTTTTATATGCAATAATTGAACAAGTGTAGCAGGGCAAGTACAAGAACGTAACAAATCTACACATGAAGCAATAAGAGAATCTAACTATCATGAGGGAATGTAATTAGGCAAAGCATGAGCAATTAACATGACATTTCATTTCACAATTCATCTCAATTAGCATAGTATGCATCAAGGAACATAATTAAACACAATTCGTAGCATTCGTAACATGGTATTCATCACAGAACATAAATTACTAATGTAACCATACAAGAGACTGTGATATGCAAACAAATGTGTCATCGTGAACTGTGCACGGATACAAGTGGACAAGTATGTGCATCGTGCCATAAGTGCGAGAACTAGCCAAGTGACATTACAAATCATTGCACCTTATGATGAGACAGTTAGAAACATTTGTCGCGGTAAAACAATCTCTAGAACGAGTCACGAAACGTGCAAAGACATATAAACCATGTATCTCGACCAAAAGCGAGCTCTTCTCGCAAAGTGGGGCCATCACCCGCCCTCGAACTCGCCAAGGAGTTCCAAATACCGCACAAGTCTCAAAAGACTAATAATCTCCATACGGTTGCCTCAAACTCCCTTCGTACTTAGGGAAATTACATTCAATTGCCAACGTGATTCGCACAATCAAATATAACCAGCACGATCATGCGACTACATTCAGTTGATGTCATTCGCTATAGATTTCGCAAAAACCCTATTTTTATAAACCGACATTCGATAGGGCATCAATTGTAAATATTTTGCGTACTATGCAAAAGCGTATACAGGCATAAATATATGCATTCACATTACCCGTATTGATGGGTTTTCATTTGACACACGCACAGGTTCTTAATCACGCAACGACCTCATTTTAATTTTAAGACATTTTAAAAGGTGTCATTTGGAGGTATTCCGCGTTTCATTTTCAAAGCGTACCTACGCACATAGGTATGAGTTTGTACCACATTACATTGATAGTTTTATCATTTATTATGCGTACATAATCGGTTTTACATAGGTTTGCTTTGGACGCACGCGCACACTTCACACATGTTGACATGGGTCAAACCAAGGAGTAATCGGGTAAGTTGTGACCCATGTAAAAAAACACACTTGCATCCTTATAGGCTGCAGCCCGGAGGTCTGCTAATTACGCTTAAATGTTGCTAAAACTGAGGCTAAAATGTCTAAATCGCTGGACATGGATCGGCCAACTTACTAGACACCCGGTTGGTACAGCCTACAGATTTCCAACTAAGGGAAATGAAGACTTACTACAGTCCACGGTTGAAACAAACAAGGGCCTGTTGGAACTTGGAGCTGGAAGGGCGTTGTGAACACCCCAAATTTTTCAAAGTTTTGTAAAAATGTCCTTTTTGCCCCTGACTCCATCTTCTGAGAAAACCAAAGCTAAAATTCAGTCATTTTTTAGATTTTCTGGATTAAATTCCATATTGATATATTCAAATTCAATTTCGGATCCGAATCCAGTGTTTTAAATCTGTATTTCCTCAAAATCTGGATCCAAACGTATTTTCTGAAGAAATTTCCCCAAAAATAGCCTTGAAATTCTCAGAAAAATTCTCTTTTGTAAATACTTTGCGAAAATACAAAAATAGTTTTTTATCTTTGTCTTCTCGTAAAAACTGTAGGATTTTATTCTAAAAATACAAAAAAAAATTGAAAAATAACACAAAAATCAAAAAAAAATGGAAAAATTATGAGAAAAACAAATGAGTTTGAGTTTTTAAAATCAATTTTTGCTAAAAACCTCATTTTGAAAACCCTTTTATGAAAACTTTTTTTTTCAAAAGAGCCCCCCGTTACGAATATTTATTTTTTAGGTTTTCGAGAACTTTCGCAAAGGGTCGGCTGGCCGACTCTCTTCGCCGCCTCTCTCCACCCCTCTCTCGCTGGAACCCTCCATCTCCGAACCTCTTTCTCTCCTCCATCCATCCGCAACGGAAGCAGCCTTCCCAACGACCTCCATCCTCTCTCCATTCTCATCCTCCATCGCCAACCACCCAGACGACTCATCTCTAACAAACCCTATTCCAGATCTTTCTTTCTCCCTCTTTAAAGGAGCACGCATCGCCTCCTTTACCTCCATCCGTTATCACCCTCCCACCTTTGGCCATTGTCCAGGCTTCTTTCCTTGTGGCGCCTTCCCTGTAAACCGGACTCCTGCAGAGCTACAGGAACATCTCCCAGTTGCATCACATACGAGGTAGTCCCTTTCCCTTTTCAATCAAGGCCTAGCCACGAAGTTTCTACAGCCGACCTCCTTCTTCCAAATCAAGAAAATCAAGGTAATTATTTCTCCCATCTGTGAGTTCTTTCTTCCCTTTTTCTTTTTTTTTGTTTTTCTTTTGATCTTCTGATTTTTGGCTCCATTAACACACACCTTATAATCCCGATTTGTCTATCACAATATCGGTTCACACAATGTAATATCAACGGAATAATCAATATTCATACAGTTCTTTCCTTCTTTTATAATTTATTTTGAATTTTCTGTTTATTACTTTTGTTTATGTTCTTATTCTTTTCTTCTTCCTTTTTTTTTTGTTTTTGTTTTGCTTATTTCTCCTTGTTTTTCCTTTTGTTTTGACATGATTTGTTTTGAATCATCATCTGGATTTATCGATTATGCTTGTGACCTGCAACTGGTTTAGTATACTCGATCCCCCCCTATTTCGTGCGATAAATCCTCTTTCTGCATCTCGCCGTGGATAGGGTATACCACCAAAGGCCGTGACATTGCGGATATCATCCTGGGTTTCATCGAGTAGTTGAGGGTGCTGCAATTAGTAGTGGAAACAGGATTGAATATTCAACATTTGTGCATCTGTTCATTACCGGTTGTTGCGCATTTGTTTGTTAAAATAGGCTATTCATGTTATATGTTGCATTCCTGTTTAAAATCACCATATCCATCGTCATCTATTGATATTTCGGCTTAGCATTATGTTATATTTCATTGATGCTTCGCCATTGACACCATCGCTTCATAGATGTTATGGTCCATCTGCAATACTTGCAGTGTCAAGCGTCATTGCCCAGCATGTTATGATTCGCCGGTTAAAATCATCATCATATCAAACATTTCGTGTTTACTAATTCATTATGCAAATGTTGATCTAGATATCCTCCAGAACATGAGAAGCAAAACTGGGTTAAAGTTAGTGGAATTCCCTATCAGCTTAATGGTTGCAAATGACTCTGAATACCTAATTAAGGGGGAACAATGGGATATATCTGGATCTGCTTCAAGGCATTTTCTCCAGCCAAATGATTTATGGCCTTCATTGGACTTTCAATAGTCACGCAGCCACAATCAAGAATAAAGAGATCCAGCGCTTCATGGATCTGTTGTGATAAAAAAAAAAGGGGAAACCTTAGTCTGATAGGAATGAATGTTTGTTTTAGGAATATCTCCTTATTGCTTTCTATTGTCTCTAATAAAAATTATCGATAGTGTTCAGTTACTGCAGGGGGTATGTAAATCAATGCTTGTTTCCAGTACTCCAAAAAATCATGTTCATGCAATAGCAATGGCAATGGCAATGGCAATGGCACAACTGCTTCAAAATTCACATCTGGTTTATGTTGTTGACAAAGTTCTTACGCATGGGCCTGTCGGCCACTTGAGGGAGCATGAAAATGAGGGATTAAATTGGCAGCCAGGAAATTGTAATTGGTATAGTTGGTAATTCCTCCTCCCTGTGGCACAACAATGCCTTGTTACCTGTTTTTGTGCAGCAGCACCTTCATTCCCTATGCCTCTGGCATCACTTCTATACGCAGTCAAGGCAGGTCTGAATTAAAAATCTCAGGTATGTTCTTTTTTTTTAATCTAAAAAAAAAAGAAAAAGAGAAGAAGCATGAGGTGGCCTTTCTCAGATAATCGGCAGAATAGTCAAGTTACTGTTGGAAACTTACTCGGAGTCGGAATGAATTGTCAGATTTCTCCTCTCTGTTCATTAATTATATTTCAGAATCTAGTTTATATCAGAATTCATGTTTTTAATTGATATTCCTGAAGGTTTTAATGGATTGTCCGATAGTTCATAGGAATATCTAAATGTGTTATGATTTATGAAGTGATACTATTAAGTTTTTGTTACAGGATTTGACAGTGGGAGCAAGTAATCCACCATCCATATGAAAGTGTGATGCTCAGGTTCTGGAGCAGTGACCAGAGGAATGAAGTAGATGAGGCTAATCATCTCATGTTCTGCCCCTTTTTGATATATGTAACACTTCTTAAGAGAATTTCGCTGCTGCCTGCATATTTCACTAGAATCGGTCAAGCAACCCCCACCAATCGATCAAAGAATTGCACCAAAGTATTGGTGAGATATTGTTTGCCCTCGATGGAGTAGCCGTCAGACATACCAGGAGTTCTGGAAGTTTCCTTTTCGGCACATCAGGCAGGTAAGTCATCAATGGCTATCGAATGGGGGAAATTTCCCACTGTAGCAGGACCCTAAGTCGTAAATGTTGGAGATGGGTTAAGCTCGCTTTGCTTTTGGTCATCAACACTTGATGGGTAACCGAAATTCTGTCAGGCTTATGTTTCAGTGCTCTGTTCGAACATTAGATACATGATCAACTTGTATAATCCCTGTCAGATCCATTTTGCAGGAAAGATCTCTTTGCCTTCAATTATTCCTGCTGTAAGCAAGAATGAAAAACAACTCTTGGTAAGTGCAATTTTAATGTTTTGAAGGAAGTGTCTTTTGATGAAAACCAATGAAAAGAAATTGTTGATACTTTTGCATCATATGAACTGTCTAAAAAATCCTGATGCTAAATCTGCCCAACATCGATCCATGCAAGACTCTAGCTGGAATCATACTTGACATGCCACCTTCATGTTTCTCTTAGATGAAGATATTGATGGTCGTAACCCATATGCTTCAAAGTTATCATTAATGGAGATGTACAATACAGTGAGATAATTAACAAGTGGATTGATGAATTGTGAGCTCTAATCCTTAGTAAAGATAGAATCTGTACATATCTTCACAGTAATCATAACTGAATTTTTCCTTTTCAAGGTAGTCATAGAGTTGTTATTCTGCTAGATCATTTGTGTTTGCTCGTTGATTTTTTTTTGCATTATTTGAAACTTTGAGTTGTGCTTTATATGCTTATTCTTCTCTTTATGAATGTGTAGCCATAACATTCTTCCTTAATCATTTCCAGCTCCACATCCTCATTGTTTCTACTTGCTACAGAGTAATACTTACCTATGATTGTGCACATATATCCACTGTAGCACCACCTGCTACAGCCCCTCCCATATAGTTGCATCCTGCACCTACCTTCACAGCAGTCTTCTTGATTTGCTGTTGCCGCTGGCTTCCTACAGTAGTTCATTCCAAATGATAGCAGCCTCTACTGTCACTTACATCAATTCGTGGTAGGCTGTTATGGCTCTAACCTGTGCATCAGTTCAGCATGAACTTTTATGGCTGTTGCCTTCCACGGTGGCTCATCCTGAGCCACTATGGCTTTTGCTTTCTACTGCAACCATGAACGGCTACAACCCTTCATCACATTTCCTATTGTATATGCCCATATGTTTTCCCAAGTTATTGTATATATCTATATATATATACCCATATACATATATATGCATGTATATATATATATATATATATATATATATATATATATATATATATATATATACTACCATTTCCATCATGAAGGTCTTGACATGTGAGCATTCTTCTTTTTTTTTGTTACCATTGGCATCTTTTGAAATCCATATGATATGTATGATTCTCTTCCATTTCTTTTTATACTAACCAAGTATTTTGCAGGGAATATATAAAAAATGTCATTTTTCTGGGGGAGTTGTATTTATAATTTCATGTGTTGTAATAGTTAGATCTCAATAAGAATTTCCATTTCCTGTTTTAGATAGAATGAATGAGCATTGTAAATATCATAAATTGTTTATTTTCATGCTTTTTTCCTTTATTTCTCAAATTCTCACAAGTGGCAACACGAATGGCACGTGCACCATTTCGTAAAAGGTAATTAATCCTAAGTTGATGATTTACATCAATGGCCATACTCAGGATGTAAACAAGACTTAGTGTTTTTATCTTTTATAAAATAACACTGGATCCACACTGGATCCTTAAAAAAAATCATTATATTTTTTTTAAATATTTTCCTCTTTTATCAGAATTTAATCTAAAATTAACTCAATATATATACCAATGGCCATAGTCAGGGTATGTTGAGAGTTAATTTCATTTTAAATTCTATAAAAACACCAAAAATGTATTTTATTCTTCACTTGAATTTAAAAGAGGTTATTATGTAATACATTCAATGACCATAGTCAGGGATGTATTATATCATCAATCTCATTTTTTATTCATTTAAAGAATGGAATAGCTTTTCAAAATCCAATTTCAAAATTATTCAAATTCATTCATCATTTAGGATAGAATTGCATCATATTTTTAAAATTCTTTTTCAAGATTCAAGTGATTGTGAATATTTCTTCTTCAATTTCTATTTCAATTTATCAATTCTATCTCATCTTCAAAATCCAAAGTTTGACTTTGAAATCAAATTCAAAGTTCAATTTAACTTTGAAATTCTTGATTCATTTTCTAAATTATAATTATATCTCAATTTCAAAGTCCAATTTGACTTTGGAATTTCAAAACCATTTTATATTCAAACTCCAAAAGTTCAATTCAAATTCAAAATTCAATTTCAAAGTTCAATTTAAACTTTGAAGTTTCTGATTTATCTTCTGATTCAAAATCAAGTTTTCTTCAAATTTCAAAATCAAAGTTGAGATTGATTCTGAATCTCAAAATCTAAATCTTCCTAAAGTTTTAAATTCAATCTGGGTTTTCAAAACCTAGATCCATCTTTAAAGGTTATATTTGGACTTGTCAGAATCCAAATCCACAGTTAAATCCTAATCCCAACTTGGATCCAGATTTCCAAGTACAATCTCTACTTTCGATCTCAAACTTCAAATCCAAATCCATTTTAGGATCCAGAACCCAATTCACTTTGGATCTCAGACTTCAGATCTAATTCCATTTTAGGGTCCAGAATCCAACTTCACTTTGGATCTCAGACTTCAGATCCGAATTCATTTTAGGATCCAGAATCCAATTCTACTTTGGATCTCAAACTTCAAATCCAATTCAATTTAGGATTCAGAATTCAATTTCATCTTGGATCCCAGATTTCAGATCTAATTCCCTTTTTGAATTCTAAATCCAGAATTCAATTTAAATCTCAACTCTATTTAGAATCCAAACTTTGGATTCAAATTTCATCTTGAATCTCAGATCTCAAATCAACTTCTATTCTCAATTCCAATTTCTTAATCCAATTCTATTTCATCCAAAATTTCAAATCCAATTCCCATTTTCGGATTCTAATTTTGATCTCAATTTAAAATCCAGACTTTGGATTCAAAGTTCCATCTTGAATTCCAATTTTCAAATCAATCTCATTTCTCAATTCTATTTAGATTTCCCACATTTCATTTTGATTTCAAACTTCAAAGTTAGAATTCAATTTCATTCAAAACATTTATCCAAGTTCTAAACTCTAATTCAAAGTCCATTTATGACTTTGAAGTTTCCTTTCTTCTCCTTTTATCTCAACTTCAAAATCATTCCTTTCAAAATCCAGATTTTTTATCCCAAACTCTGATTATTCCAAAAACTTAGAACTTTAAATCTCAAGTTCTAAGTTAGAAACCATTTCTTCACTCTATTATCAGATTCATCTCAGAAATACTTGAGAATTTTTCAAATCATTTTCAAAAAGAGCATACATCTTTGCATTGCACAAGCATGATTCTTTGTGCATTTAAACTTAGGATAAATTCTTAGATAATTTCTTAGTAAATCAAAAAGGCATAAATTTGACCCTTGGTTCGATTACCTCTGGTAAAGGCGCCAGGAACGGTCGAACCACGTACCGACGAGCGAATCCAGTCTCCCAATTTTTCCGCAAATATTTCAAAACGGAGGCGAGTTATTTTCTAAATATTTTCAAAATTAAGGTCAAGTGAGACCCTGCAAAAGAGTTCCTCTTCTCTTCTTTTCTTTATTTTCTCTTCTCTCTTTCTTTCTATCTTTTATTTTTCTCCCTTCAAAAAAGAGGAAATAGGCATCGAAAAGAAAAAAGAGAAGGAAGAGAGAGAATATTACGAGAGGAAAAATTTTGCGATGATCACAGGCGTTTATGCATTGCAGAAGTGGCAACTGCCAAATCCATGGCAAGGTCTGGACTGGGCGTCCAGACCGAGTGGGGCTCCTCCCACTAAAACCGGTCCAAGTCTGGACCGACTGGTCCAGACCATACGGGGAGTGCTCACGCTGGAGCACGGCCTAGACCGAGTGTCCAGACCCAGGCTGGTTCAGGCGGCACCAAAAAGGAAAGGGTGCAGGCCCACTGCCTGCACCCAGCTGCAGCCTAACCATGGCATGGCGGCAGCAAGGTCCGAACAAAACCCATAACAAAAGGGCTTAACGCCCCTCCTACCGAACTGGGTTCGGCCAGGGCCTATGACAGGTCTGGACCAGATTCGGTCCAGACCAAGTGAGGCCCAAAAAAACCTCCAGCCAACCGAAATGGGTGCTGGCAAGGGGTTTGCGCAAAACTGGACGGAACCAAGAGGAGGGAGGCAACTTGGGCTGACCCAGCTGCGGTCGGCTTGGGTCACACATGCTGGAACGTCCAGCCAACAAAAAAAATAGAGGAGGCATGGCGTTTGTGGGCAAACAAGCAAAAACAAAATGGGAAATGAAAAGCAATGGTGCAATTTCCCCATGGCTCGGACTGTTTGAGCTTAAGCCAACAGCCCCAAAAAGAGGTTAACCCGAATGGGTGAGTTGTTGGGCTTATGCCAAAGCGGTGCCTCCTTGTCAACCGAACAAGGCTTTAGAAAAGCCTTGCTGCTGCGAATCAAACCATGCAAGAAGAAAAGTTGAAGCTTTTGAGGAAAACGCAAGGACTAAAACGTTTTCTTGTAGTCCACATTTTTACCAAAGCATAAACAAGATTTAAAATGTACCAATAAGCGTGAAAACATGAAAAACCGAATGGCTTTATGCTACAATGCCAATATTGCATGAGGAAAATGCCTAAAAATATGCTTAACTGAAAGCTCATTCACAATGCATGCAACCCATTTCGTAAAACACATAAATGAGAAATCAAAACTGAAAATGCTCAATCGAAAACCACGTTCATGGTCTTATGAAGGAGTGTCACACCTTTGCGGCTTTCAAACGGTGGAAAAGGTGGAGGAAAGAAGCTAGAGTTGGAGCTACTACGTAGATGGTACCCACTCACTCACTCTCTCACGGTTTTGGAGAAGGAAAGGGGGGGGAAGAGAGAGAGACTCCACCAAAATCGCCCAAGGTGAATGAGCTCTTTCTCTCTCTTAAAATCTTAAATAGCTAGGTTAAATTAATGGACGGCTGGGATTAACTCAGGTTGGATGGTTGGCTGGGGTACTCCACGCCCCCCATAGCCAATGCATGTTGAGCTTTTGAAACATTTAAAAAGGTTTGCACAATTGCCATTGAAAAGGGTTTACAAAAGCCTTTAAAATTTGAAGAAATTACATGGGCTGCCCAAGGCTAGCCTAGGCCCAACCGGTTTTCACTATTTGAATTGCTTCAAAATTCTTTCAAAAATACCATGGGGTGCCAGCCCCATGCCTCCCTTTATTGGAAATCGTCCCTCATGATGAAGCCCCAAGCTTCATCATGAGCTTTGAAGTGTTAGTGAATCATCATTTCGGTGTCGGATTCTTCTCAGTGACATCCATTGTCTTCTTCATCCAAATATCATATTCCCGGGTTCACTTGTTCTTACATTGTTGTTGTTTTATCATTTGTGTTTTCTTTTTGTATCAAAGTATATTGCTTGTGAGTTGCAATAGGTTATGTGTGGGTTTTTTTTTGGTTGAATGAATAGAAGTCTTTCATGTTATGAGGTGGTGTTATTGCTCATAAGAAATATCATGTTTTATCTTTGATATTACATAACTCAATTTCCTGTCAAAATCGAATTCCCGAATCGCGAGTTGTCAGAAATGTCTATAAAGAAATAATTGTATCAGCCTCGATACTGGTTGGTTTTCAGCATTCTTTAGCTTCTCGGAAAGCTAAGACAATTTCCTACAACTTTGTAGTCGAGGCTATTTCATGAATCGGCCGTGTGAGTCCCTGAAAAGTACTATCAAAGTCTTAGTCTGACAGAAATCCACTGTTACCAGTTTGGTTCGAACACTCCTAGTGGTGTTCGATATTTTTTTGTTATCTAAAGATTTCCTATATGAAAATTCATTTTGTTTGATTCTG
Organism: Nuphar pumila; assembly: GCF_984573655.1. Classification (NCBI taxonomy): domain Eukaryota; kingdom Viridiplantae; phylum Streptophyta; class Magnoliopsida; order Nymphaeales; family Nymphaeaceae; genus Nuphar; species Nuphar pumila. Next base: position 71,680,145 of record NC_143264.1, on the reverse strand, counting down.
TGGAAAGCTAGAACCTAGATCTAAAATTTTCATGTTTTTAGTTTTAATTTAATTTTCATCTATATACCTCAAAAATATCAATCTTTATTGTTGATGAATAGTAGAAAATTTAGTTCTTTATTAATAGCTTATACCATTTTTTCAGAATTCAAAAATTCGTAGAGCATTATAGAAAACTCATAAAATTCCTATTTTTTGTTTGTTGGAAAGGTCTGAAACTGACCTTCCATTTCTCAGTTGAAAGTTTTCACAAACTCTACTATTTGCAGGGTCGAAAATCCTATCAAACAGACTGTTCGCAGAATTTGAAAGTCTGTCATAACCTTGTTCGTCAGTCCCAGATTCGAGTCTGTAGAATGAACACCGTTGATCTGAATCCAGTGTTTTCAGATTCGTTGGAAATCTGTATGAGTCACACACAACTTTTATTTGAATCATATCTATCGAAACAAAGTGTACGGGTCCCAAAATTCTATTCCACAGAGTCCTGTTCAGACTCATTATCGTATAAGCTTTTGCACGTGTCAAGATCTGTCTGGATCTTAGGTCATGAATCGGTGCGTACCGAGTCTACATCCTGTTATTGCATCATTTTGGTATCAGATCAAGGGTTGCTATATTTTTCAATCCGACATGATTCCTGATGCAGTGGGAAGTCAAAAAAAAATAGGTACCATTCACCATGGCGGGTCAAATGGGTGGACGAGGCCAAAATAATTTTAATAGGAGAAATGATGAGCGTGATCATCGATATGAGGTGCGAGATTTGCAAAGATAACTTGCCAAGGCTAATCGACTAGTTGAGATTTAACTCGTCAAATGGCTAAAAATGCTAGAGTTAATGAACGACGAGCTGAACGAAGTCCACATAGTTCTCAAGGAATTTGTGAGACTCATTCATATGATTTTGATGATGACTTCGAGTCACACTGATGAAGTCCAAAGAATAGAGATAACCTACAGCCTAGGATATCCCATTGGAATTCAGACTTGCGATTTGATATCCCAGAATTCAAGGGGACTAGAACTCCTGAAGAATTCTTAGATTGGATTAGTGAAGTTTGCAAAATCCTTGAATTTAAGGAAGTCCCAGAGGATCGTCGTGTGGGATTGATATCTCTCAAATTGAAGGGTCGAACTGCAGCCTAGTAGCGTCAGCTCAAGCAAACACGCATACATTAGGGTTGTGCCCTGATTGAGCGTTGGGAGTACATGAAGCAGAAACTTCATGCTCAATTCCTTCCGTTAAACTATCATCATGAACTATATCAAAAATATCAAAGTCTGAAACAAGGAACCCGTTCGGTGGATCAATACACTGAAAATTTTCATGATCTCATTGCTCAGACTGACATCCGTGAAAGCGAAGAACAATTAGTATCGAAATATATTGGAGGTCTGAACTTCCAATTACAGGATATGCTTAACTTTGTTGAGTGTTGGACTGTGTCCGAGGCTCATCAGAAAGTGCGTCAATGGGAAAGGTCTACTCAGTGAAAGACCTTGGTGAAATCTAGTCAGACTACTAGACCCCCAGTGTGGGCCTCAGTAGTCCCAAATGAAAAGGTTGTCCCAACCTACTATCACCCCAATGCGTCAAACCCACCTAGGGTTACAAGCCAAAATGGCCCGGTAGGAAACCAGGCTAGGACCTCAAGTTCAAGCAATTCCATCAAGTGTTATACTTGTGAGAAACCCGGTCATAAGTCCACAGAGTTTCGTGGCAAGGCCTTCTTTATCGAAGGATCGCAAATTGAGGATGACTCAAGATTGGATCCAGAATCCAATCCTATTTATGATGAAGAACAAAAAGATTTTGAGGAAAATCCCGAAAAAGAGTATGTGGAAGAAGTGTTACTGCCTGATAGAGGTGAAGCACTCATTTCTAGGCAGATTTGTTTAGCCCCACGGCAAGAAACGAATGACTGATGGCTAAGAACTCACATCTTTGAGTCTGCTTGTACCATCAATGAGAAAGTATGCAGATTCATCATAGACTTCGGTTGTTGTGAGAACGTGATTTTGGTTGAAGTCATGACCAAGTTAGGTTTGAGTTGTAAGACTCATCTCCGTCCATATCAAATGTCTTGGCTCTAAAAGAGCATTGATGTTCATGTCGACCTACTTCGATCAAGTCCGGTGCGATATACTCCCTATGGATGTGAGCCATCTTATTCTCAAAAAGACCTTGGTAATATGACTGAAATGTCATACATCATGGTAAGTCCAATGTCTATTCCTTCACTTTTGAGGGTAGAAAGATCAAGTTGCTTCCTTCAAAAGATTTGACTCGTTTGTCTCTCACTTCATCATTCATGGTCCAATCCACCATTCCTGTTATGGTTCCTCCATCATCTTCTGTCATCCCCTTTTCTCCTCATGAGTCCCTTAAGATTGCTGCATCTCAAATCAAGGGACCCAGTGTGTTCATCGTCAGGCATGAACTTCAGGATTTATTAAAATCTCATTATGTCGCAAAGGATTCCCTAGCAAATTCTTCTCCCGAAGTCGGTAGTGATTCTATCATTGAAGTTAATGAGGAAATCGTGAAGAAGTCCTTACCTGTATTTGAGGATGTTCCAATTTTTGAACAGATGAATGAAGAACCCATCCTTGTTAGAGAGTCCAAAGAATTGTTCGACCTTTCTTCACTTTATGACATAGAAGATCATGAAGAGTTGTCTCACATCATTTCTGATAACCCTTTATTCATGGAGAATCCTGAAGGTTGTCCAAGCTGGTTCAAGGATAACTCCATCTTTGATAATCTGCTTTATGGCGATGTTGATAAAGACATCAAAGATAAAGAAGTATTTGTGTGCGAGGATGTCATCGATGACTTCACACTTGTCATTAATAATCTCATTTTTAAGGCTAATGTCAAAATTGAAAGGCTCAATCCAAGCCTTAGTGAGTCTGTGGACATCCTTGTCAATGAACCCAACATTTTTGCAAACTCTCAAAGTGAACCCATGGATGTTATGGTTTACTCCTGTGTTGCGTCTGACATGATTGTCGATATTTTTCTGACAAGTCTCATTAGTATATCCATTGTCGAGTCAACTGTCAAAAAGGTGGATTTTATTTATGAGAATCAACAAGACATGTGTGTCAATGAGCGCTTAGATGTTGAAACTTCTTCTGCAGAGTTGAATTTAGAGTTTCATTTTAGTCATGACGCAATAGATCTAGTTGGCATTAAAGACCCAAATCTTGTTTATGACCATCAGGGTTTAGCAGATAATATTCATTTTGTCTCTTTGACAAATCCCGATAGTAAATTTGGTCTATTGTTACATTGTATTGCCTGTGACTTATCTTGTGATTATCAAAATCTTAGTGCAAAATTTGATATTTTGAATTGCATGATAAATAGTCAAGTGTTATCCATTGTTGACCCAAATTTTGTTATTATCTGCAACATGTTGATGCAAGATAAGATTATTAAATATAATGTCTTAAATGCTTTTAGATTCAATTTCATTGTTCTGCTTTGAATTTATCTGAATTGCATTTTATAGAGCATATTGCATTACATTGCATCAAATATTCTTGTTATTCTTATATAGAATTTCCTGTCTTATTTAGTTCTCTTTTATTTGCCTTGAACAGATTTTGCGTTTATTATATTTTGAATATGTGCATGGATTATGGAGTAACATTTGAGCAGAAACAGACTCTGAAGACGAAGCCTTTCGACCCAGGAGAGAATGATGCAGACCATCCTGAAGATCCGAGATTTGAAGATGAATTGGATCGAAATCCAATTCTCAAGATCCAATCCAAGATGTGATCCAGGGCAGATCCAATCGTGCAGGACTATCAGGGTCCAATTGGATCTTTGCCAACTCAGACCCATTTTTATTATCGTGCTACAATATCTGAGATATTTTGCATCTTTCTCAGAGATTGTATTTTTATTATTCGATTCCATTTTGGCATGTAAGGAATCACGTTAAATATGTTTTTATTTGTAAGTTTTTTTTTTAGGAGTCAAATTCTACAGATCCAGATAGTTCTAGTGCTTTGTAGGATTCTTTTGTGGTACTAGAGGGTGTATGGAGAATACGAGTAGTTTTTATTTTTTCGCATTTGCAATTTTCTAATGTATTTTTGGTGCAGGATCCAATTCACTACACAATTTGAATCTGAATCTCGATCCATCTCAGTGGAGCCCTAGTTGGTGCCAATTTGGGTCTGCTTCAAATTCAGCTTTGACTATTCCAAGTCAAAAATAGTTGTTAGACCTTTTTAATGCTCATAGCCAAAAAATAGGCTAGTCAAATTCAATTTTTGAGGCAAGGCTTGGGAAGGTCACACCTTTTTTATGGTGGCTCTTCCCCAAGCTCCAAGGCTTTTATGAAGGGGAGGTCGACCAAGGTGGGGGAGGCTTCTTAATTTTTAAAAATTTGTTGTGAGGCTGCTTCATTTTGAAAAAAAATATTTTGGTGTGTGTCTGAAAATTTGGTGGAGAGAAATCATTTTTTTCTTCTTGGGCGTGAAGGTGATCTTGTCAAGATCGTCCTTATGAGTTGAAGCAAATGTTCGTGGTTCGAGTTGGTGGCTGATTCAAGTGGCTGTTAGTGAATCATCATTCCAGTGTCGGATTCTTCCCAGCGACATCTATTGTCTTCTTCATTCGGATATCATATTCTCGGGTTCACTTGTTCTTACATTGTCATCATTTTATTATTTGTGTTTTTTTTTTATCAAAGTATATTGCTTGTGAGTTGCAATAGGTTATGTGTGGTTTTTTTTTTTGGTTGAATGAATAGAAGTTTTTCATGTTATGAGGTGATGTTATTGCTCACAAGAAATATCCTACTTTATCTTTGATATTACATAACTCGGTTTCTTGTCAAAATCGGATTTCTGAATCTCGAGTTGTCAGAAATGTCTCCAAAGAAATGATTGTATCAACCTCGATACTGGTCAGTTTTTGGTGTTCTTTAGCTTTCCGAAAAGCTATGATAATTTCCTACAACTTTGTAGTTGAAGTCATTTCATGAATTGGCTGTTTGAGTCCCTAAAAAGTATTATCAAAGTCTCAGTCTGACAAGAATCCACTGTCATCAGTTTGGTTCAGAACACTCCTAGTGGTGTTCGGTATTTTTTCTTTATCTGGAGATTTTCTATATGAAAATTCATTTTGTTTGATTCTATAGAAATCTATAATCTAGATCTAAAATTTTCATGTTTTGAGTTTTAATTTAATCTTCGTCTATGTACCTCAAAAATATTAGTCTTTGTTGCTGATGAATAGTGGAAAATTTAGTTCTTTATTAATAGCTCATACTATTTTTTCAGAATTCAAAAATTCGTAGAGCATTGCAGAAAACTCAGAAAATTCTTAATTTTAGTTTGTTAGAAAGGTTTGGATATGAAGTTTGATTTCTCAGTAGGAAGTTTTTGCAAACTCTATTGTTTGCAGGGTCAAAAACCCCATTGAACAGACTGTTCACAGAATATGGAAGTCTGTCATAACCTTGTTCGTCAACAAAGTACATGGGTCCCAAAATTTTGTTCCACAGAGTCCTGTTCGGACTCATTATCGTATAAGCTTCTGCATGTGTTAAGATGTGTTTGGATCTTAGGTCATGGATCGGTGCGTACCGAGTCTACATTGTGTTATTGCATCACTTCCCTTCAGTGATATCATAAATTTTATCATATTTTCCTTTCATTTTGTTTTGAGATGAATGTGGTTGATGAATGCATATATCATAAGTTCAGTGGGAGTAAATATATTTTTCTGGATTTATATGTTGATAACATATTGCTTGTCAGTAATGATATAGGCATACTACACGAAATCAAGTGATTTTTGGCAAAGAAATTTGAAATAAAATATCTTAGTAACACCTTTTTTGTATTAAGGATCCAAATATATCGAGATCGTTCTCAGAGTATTGTTGGATTATCACAATAAAGCTATATCGAAAGGATTCTGGATAGATTTGGCATGAAGGATTGCAAACCAGGTGATACTTCTGTTAGTAAGGGAGACAAGTTTAGTCTCGCTTAGTTTCCCAAACACCAGCATGAAATTAAAGATATAGAATAAATTTCTTATACATCTGTTGTGGGGAGTCTTATGTATGCTCAAGTATTTATACGTCCGAATTTGGCATACATTGTTGGGATGTTAGGCAGATATCTTAGTAACCCAGTTATGAATCATTAAAAGTAACCAAACGAGTAATGCGGTACTTGCAGAGAACAAAATGTTACATGCTCACATATAGGAAGTCAGATCAGTTAGAGATCATTAGGTATTCTAATTCTGACTTTGCGGGATGCCAAGATAGTTGTAAATTTACATTAGGTTATGTTTTTCTGTTAGCCGGAGGAGCTATTTCCTAGAAGAATGTCAAACAGACACTCATTGTTTCTTTCACTATGGCCGCAGATTTCGTAGCCTATTATGAGGCATCTAATCATAGAATATGGTTATATAATTTTGTCACAGGGCTACGGATTTTGGATAATATTGAGAGATCACTAAAGTTATTTTGTGACAATAATTCGATAGTGCTATATTTTAATAACAAAAAGAGTTCATCAAAGTCAAAGTATATTGACATTAAGTTCCTTGTTGTTAAAGAAAGAGTACATAATTGTCAGATATCGATAGAACATATTGGTACAAACTCGATGATTGCAGATCTGCTTACTAAAGGTTTACCACCCAAGGTCTTTCACGTGCATACTGCTCGAATGGGTGTTTTATCATTTTATGATATACTTATTTAGTGAGAGTTTGTATTTGAATGTTCTATGATATAATAAAGTTCCATTTACTACTTCAGAATAAAGTTAAAGTTTCAGTTTCATTCTATACTCATATGTTGTTATCTCACTAAAGTTTAAGGACCAATTGAAAATTGGCATGTTTGGATCACATTACATATAATTTTGATGCTTCACATCCATACTTGATCTATGTCATTGGGTTATGTCAATATAATTGATCATTGATGGGTTCAATTACGTTATTTATAATGAAGACTGCTTTAACTTTATGTTGACATGATTCATGGACCAAATTGGTAGAAATATCAATTGGTAAGACAATGTTTTTTGAACTCATAAGGTTATAATGTGTGATTATAAGGTTATATATGTGGCCCAAGTGAGAACTTATTGGAAAAAATTGTGTGGGCTTACATATGATAAGTCACACATTATATGTTGTCTATGGTTTAAGTCCTCTTTATGTGATCTAATTTGGTTGGGTCATGTGGTATCTCATATGGTGTAGTATTATTATGTGAAGAGAGCTCTTATACTCTTATCTGTCATTTTTTTATTCTATGATGGGCTGAATTGAAAAAAAACTTTCAATTGGTTACGAATTAGGTTATGGTCCTCAAACCATATATAGTAGCTTTATCCCTAATCTAGAACAAGAAAAATCAATCCTTCTTATAAGGTTCAGAGAAAAGCAAGGGTCACATATATAGGTTCTGAAAGATTATACCCGTCGATGATTTGCCGAAGCACCAACAAATTCAGGTATGCTTCTGCATTAAGATTTGACAACGATTTAGCGCGAACATGTTTGACGAACTTTTTAGTTTTTTAATAGATTTAAAATCCAACATGACCAACTCCTTGGTTACTGGTTACGATTGTGCAACCAACTATCCAACTATCTCATTTGACTCTCTTGTCACATGCTATTTACCAAAATTAAGGGTGGGCAATGGTCCGGCCCCTGGCCTGGAATGGGTTGGGTTTGTGCTGCCATGTACAGCCCAAGCCTGTTAAGAATGGGACCCAATTGGTAAAAGCAACCCAGCTTGTACACCAGTTGGGCCTAAAGGGGCCGGCCCAACCCACCTAGACCTGGCTTGATAATACTGGGGCCCAGCCTGAAGCCGATAGGTTTTGGGCTGGGTTTGGGGTCGCCAGAGTCTAGGTCGGACCTGTCAAGCAATTAACGGGCCTCAAGTTGGGGTGGCCCAACCTGACCTGACACCGGACCCAATCCGAATCCATATAGAAGCAACTAGAACTAGAAGGCCCTATTTGCAGGAAGGAGACTTGGATGGATAAAGCAAACCCTCTGGTTCACCATTTCGGCCCTCCTTGTAGTTTCATTCATCACTCACTGCTTCAATTTGTTGCATATTCTCTTTCTCTCCTTCTCAGCCAACAGCAGCTTGGTTGGTGGTAGCCAAAGAAGAGAGAGATGGCGACAGCTGCAGGGTTCCTTTTCTCAGCTCCCGCATCTTCTGCCTCTGCACCCACAACCAACTTTCTCACACCCACGCCAATCACCCACAAGAACCCTACCGGTCTCTCTCTCTCTCTCTCTCTCTCTCTCTCTCTCTCTCTCTCTCTCTCTCTCAATTTTGAAAATTGGTTGGGGTTTGTAGCAGGTGGGTTGCTCAGGTTTTCTAAGAGACCCCAAGCTGTCCCGAGAATAAACGCCATTGTCAATAAATGGGACCCTTCAAAGGTCTCTCTCTCTCTCTCTCTCTCTCTCTCTCTATATATATATATATATATATATATATATATATATATATATTGTATTGTAATGTATTGAGTTTCTGGTGTTTGAATGGGCAGGTTGTGCCTCAAGCGGACAGGGTTCTGGTTCGCCTGGAGCAGTTGCCTGAAGTATGTGTGCTTATTTGTACTTTTCTTGTTTACAAAAAATCTCTTTCCCTTTTTTTCCCTTAAATTTGTCTCCCATCTCATCTTCTGGATTGCCGTATAGATTTCTCGGTTTGTGTTGAATATATTAACAAAATTTCTTAACTCTGAGATATTGCACCACCAAGAGGGACTTGGTTTCATTTATGCATTCCGTTCGTTGTTAGCTTTCGCTCTTCGCGTTTTCTTTTCCTTTTATCAAGAATTGAGCCCGCGACTAGACGTTGGTTTGTCCAAAAAATTTGTTTTGAGCATGTGCATTTTTATCTGGGGTTTGTCTGCTTTTCTCTTAGTGTATTCCTATTTTATTCTGTAGTTGTGGGGATTGCCAGTTAGAACATAAATGCTGCGCCATCTTGGTTGGTTCGTCTTTTGTTGTATGATAAGGTTTTGCAGTGCCAATCCCTAATCTTGTTGCATATTACTGCATGTTTCTTGCAAGCCTCCTAATGTTGTTGGAATTGTGTGTTATTTCTGATCTATAATACATGAAGAAAATTATTTGTGTGCCATTTGTGATGCCGGCTATTTTATTCTTTCAGAAGGATCTGGCCAGGGATTAGTCCATGGTACACCATGGATAACAGTTTGATAAGAGTAACTGGGTCGCGTAATTATGTTTCAAATGGTCACTGTGTAGCTTGTGATACACCTTCATTGCATTTCTCATGAGGGTATCAATAGACTAGCAATAGCTATGTCACATAGGTGTGGGTACGGGTGCGGCACTTTAAAAAAACTTGGGTGCGGGGTGTGGGGAGGATATATATATATATAATTTTTAACAGTTTTAAGTTAATACTACATGTATTTGTGTGCATTTATGTATATATATATATATATATAATATAGATAAAACTAGACTTGATTAGGTTTAATTGAATCTACTTTTGGATAGAAATGGACCTCGGTGTGGTTGACTTCACCTAACACAACGGAAGTTGTGTCCAAGTGTCGCACCCACCTGGGTGCGGGTGCAACGCGGGTGCGGTGCCCTGTTAGAAGAGTCCGTGTGACATAGAGCAATAGCTGTTACAGGCATATGCACATGTGCTTTCACCTTTTGAATAAGTTATAACTATTTCTGTCTGATTTGGAGATACTAACATGTGCGAAGTCTGTGACTTTTCAAAAAAAAAAAAGTGGCAAATCTGTGATGCAGCTTCTAGCATGGTACAGCTTTCCTCTTTTATTATTGTCGCTTTCTCTCCATTTCAATGCTCAATCCTATTTTGAATCCCCTCGGTAGTGTACTAGTGTCTAGTTTTGCAAAGTCACATTGGCAGACAGTTGTCTAACTCACGTTTTAGTTGCATAGGGTTGGTCAGATAATGAGGCATGACCAGGAGAGAAAAAATTTCATAGAAACAGAAAATGGTTCCTGTGACACATGCTTAGGGCTGTTTGATTAAACCTGAATATCTGGATAAATTGGATACTAGAAAAGTAAAAAACTCTGATGTTTTTTCGGATGTTTGGCTATCAAAATTTAGCTAAGTGAAAATTGGATTTTTTCTAAAACCATGAAATTCGTTAATCCAATAGATAGCTGGATTTACGAAAACAGGAAATTTTTTCTAAAATATTTTTATCTAAAAACACAGGCTCATGACCCGCCCTACCATAGTTGGTCGTCTTCCTCCTCATCATGGTAACAACCTTCTGCTACTCTCTCTCTCTCCATTAAACCCTAGCCATCATCTCTCTACAGCTCCATTAAAAACCCTAGGCGTAATCTTCAAACCCTAACTTTGATCTTCCTTCCCCAAATATGGGAAATCTCCCCCTGAATGATGGTGAAGACAATTTTATTGCTGATTGACATATATTTTGATGGACTCTTCTTGATCCAATCCCCAAATTTCAGATTTTGAGGTAACCTTCTGTGAGTTTCTGCCTGCTCTTCTCAAGAATGAGCTCCAACTTCTATTGCCCTATTGTTCGTTGTATGACTTGAAGGATTTTGAAATCATTCCGGGGGACTGAAAATTTTTTTTCATCCTTGGTTATATTGTCATGTAATTCTTGTTATCATATTCATGTCTTTATTTGATTTTTCTGTATTATAATCTTTGTTCTGAAAATAATTGACTTAGAGAGATGGTTCTTTTTTTGCCCATTCGGTTGATGTCTTCCTTTGGTATATTTTTCTTGTAGAGAAGAATAACACCAATTAAGAAGGGAAGTTGATAAGCAGAGAGAGAGAGAGATTCATATTTTCAAATGAATAACCAAATGGGGAAAATTTTAAAATCTGGATAATTTTTCCCAGATTTTCAGGTTCATCCAAACACTATTTTTCCAGAACTTAAAAAACCTGAAGTCTTAAAATTTTTAAAAGCAGAAAAACAGAAAATTTAACTTCTGTATTTGCAACCAAAGAGGCCCTTATAGTAATTAGTAAGAATATTCTTATATTAAACTTTTCTATGTCTCAAAATATTTGAAAATTTTCATCAGAAAAATTGGTTGTACATTTTAATTGGCAAACTTTTAAAGCATGTACCTAGCCTTATATAAATATATAAGAAAGGGTTGTCCACCAAGATTAAGGAATACCCAAAAAGGCCATAACATGAAAAGTAGATGGTTCTGCATGTGTATGTTCCCCCATTTGAAATGCTTGATCATGCAAAAGAAAGGTCTCATCGACGACCTACATGGTTGCAGAAAATCCTTGAATTTACTTGCAATTTTATCAGCTGAAGGTGGAGGTATGGGGGCAGTTTGAATGCATTGCTCTGGTGTTCAGTGATGACAGCACTTCTTGTAGTTTGTTAATATGCATTTTGAAAGTCTTGGGGACATGGAAAATGAAAATGGGATTAGCTTTGATACTTGCTCTGAAAAGGAAGGGAGGATGAGGGGGGAAGACATGAAAGTATAATCTAACTGGCAATATTCTTCCCAACTTCTGGATCACAGTGTATTGCAATTCTTTCATTTCCCGGTTGATTGCATGAGATATCTGCTAGTTGTTTGAATATAGAGGCCTTGATATGTATATTTGCTCTCGTCTTATCATTGGTGTTTTCTTTAAGAAAGTCTTGCTATGTTACTTTTTTTTATGCACTTAATAACCCCAGTGAAATCTGATATAGTGGTTATTGTTGAATACGCAGGAACCGAGGCAGAGAGAGAGAGAGAGAGACGGAAAAACTAATTTCCATTTTTTAGGGCTACTCTCCTCTAGTTTAAATAGAGGAGGTTAGTCTCAAGAGAAAATTACATATGGGTCCCTTATTATGAATGAAATATCAAAAAGACACTTTTAAGAATAAAAAAGAATTCAGTTGACTAATCTTAACACTCCCCCTCAAGCTGGAGCATAGATATCGATCATGCTCAGCTTGTCACAACAATGGGAGAAACTAGGCCTCGCAAGGGCCTTGGTAAAGACATCAGCAACTTGATCTTCGGAAGATACATGATCTGTGCAAATATAACCAGCCTGAACCAAGTCACGTACATAGTGACGGTCAACTTTAATATGTTTAGTCCTTTCATGAAAAACTGGGTTGTTGGCAATATATGTAGCAGCCCTATTGTCGCACACCATCAACATAGGTAGGGATACTTTCATTTGAAGTTCAGTCAAAACTGATTTTATCCACATGATCTCAGTTGCGGTCTGAGCCATAGCTCAATATTCTGATTCAACACTCGACCTGGCTACAACAGTTTGTTTCTTACTCCTTCAGGTAACGAGATTTCCTCCCACAAAAACACAGAATCCAGTTGTTGACTTTCTATCTTCGATAGACCCCGCATAATCTGCGTCAGTGTAAGCAACAACGTCCAAGGAAGGATTTTGTTTAAACAACAGTCCTTTACCAGGAGATGACTTTAAGTACCTGAGAACCATCATAGTTGCATCCCAGTGAACTTTGGTAGGTTTATCCATGAATTGACTAATTTTACTCACGGCTAATGAAATGTCAGGTCTAATAACAGTCACATATAACAACTTACCCACCAAGGATCTAAAACCGGTACTATCCACATATTCAGACTTTTCATCGAACATATGAGTTTTGGGATCCATCGGAATGTTAGCTGGCTTCGCTTCTAGCATTCCAGTCTCTTATAATAAGTCCAACACATACTTTATTTGTGACAAAACTAAGCCCTTTTTGTTTCTTGCAGCCTCAATACCCAAAAAATATCGGAGGGAACCAAGATCTTTAGTAACAAAATGTTTCTGAAGATGATCCTTTGTTGCAGAAATATCTTGGGCACCGCTTCCTGTTAATATGATGTCATCGATATATACCACCATAACCACAATTCCAGAACTAGTTTTCTTGATAAACAAGGAGTGGTCTGAGGCTGACCTGACAAATCTAAAATCCGACATTACCTCAAATAATTTTTGAAACCATGCCCAAGGGCTCTGCTTCAGGCCATAAATAGCCTTCTTCAACTTGCACACCTTCTAACACTCTCCCTGAACCTCAAAGCCTGGGGGTTGTTGCATATAAACAGTTTCATGTAAATCCCCATACAAAAAGGCATTCTTGACATCCAACTGAGACAAGGGTCATCCATAGTGCACTGCAACAGAGAGAACGAGACAAATAGTGTCAAGACCAGCGATTGGGGAAAAAGTTTCAAAAAAGTCAACACCATAAGTCTGAGTATAGCCTTTTGCAACCAACCAGGCTCTGTACCGTTCAATTGACCCATCCGAGTTATATTTAATGGTATATACCCATTTGCAACCAACGATATCTGCATCAGTAGGAAGATCAACCAATTCCCAAGTGCCCCTAGAGCATAGGGCATCCATCTCATCCTGCATAGCCTGCATCCATTTGGGGTTGAATAGAGCCTGACTGTGATGAAGCATAACAGCGGAGGCAGACAGAGCCGAGATAAAATTCTTTATAGATGCCCCAAGATTAACTTCAGAAACAAACTGAGAAATGGGATGAAGGGTGCACTGTCTTTTCCCTTTACGCAGAGCAATAGGAAGAACATCATCAAGTGCAGAAACTTCAGTATGCTCAGAGATACTTACCTCAGGAGAATGAGATAATGGGGGCATGGAGGTAGGTAGTAACCTGTGAGTATATACTATAGGAGGGTTTCTGTAACGAGACTCACCAGAGGATGGAGCCAAAGGCTGTGGAGCGAACGACTCTAAAGGAAAAGGAGGAATTGGCAGAGGAAAGACATCACCCTGACTCTCCTGTAACCTTGGAGTAGTACTCGAGAAATATGAAATAGACTCAAAGAAGGTAACATCTGCACTGGCATACTCTTTATGGGATATAGGGTCATAGCAACAATATCCTTTTTTATTCTTAGGATACCCAAGGAAAACACATTTAATAGACTGTGAAGCAAGTTTATCTCGTTCAAGACCCAGCTTATGCACAAAGCACACACATCCAAAAACTTTAAGGGGGATAGGAAAGAGAGGAACCTTTGGATGAAGAATTTGGATTGGGATCTGGTCTTCTACAGAACTTGAAGGCATGCGGTTTATAAGAAAACCAACAATCAAAACCGTATCTCCCCAGTATGACGCAGGCATATTGGATTGAATCATTAGGCACCGAGCTACATTGAGAATTTGTCTATGTTTCCTCTCAGCCACACCATTTTGTTGGGATGTATGAGGACATGTAAATTGAGGTTGAATCCCTTTAGCGGAATAGAATTGAAGCAAGTCTTTGGATTTGAACTCAAGAGCATTATCAATGCGAACAATTCTAACACACACGTCAAATTAAGTTTTTATTTCAGCAATCAAAGATTTAAGAATGACAGGGCCTTGAGACCGATCTTTTAACAGGAACACCCACGATAACCTTGAGAAGTCATCAACAATGACCAAATAATAACGACACTGAGTCCTACTAGGAATCCTACTTGGACCCCATACATCGACATGAAGAAGATCAAACAATCTTTGACTCGATGGACTTTGACTAGAGGGAAAAGAGCTTCGGCAATGTTTTCCTAATTGACATGTTTCGCATTGAAAAGAAACTGAAGGAGGTATATGAGGAATGACTCGACGAAGTTTTGACATTGGAAGATGACCCGGACGATGATGCCACAATAAAGGACTTGAGGAAGAAGTAACAGCAGAATACAAGGTTTTAAAACCCGTGACTCGGAACTCGACTCGTTCTTTATTGACTCGTGACTCGGCGGGTCAACTCGGTGACTCGGACCAGGTTTTGTTAACTTTTGATTTTAAAAGAAAAACAATATATAATTTGTCTGAAACCATGTTTTTGAGTAAACATAGTCTCCAAATGTCTGTAAGAATATAAAAACAACTGCAAAGAGCTATAGAGGTTTGCTTGAATAATTGAATTTGATATCTATACAAGCACTTTGACTAATTCATGACTTGAATTAGAAGATTTGGTCACCATGAGTTCAGTATGCTACTACCTAAGGTTCCTAAAATGGCCAATCATATATGCTAGCTTGTTTTAAAAGTTTTAATTCCCTCTCTAACAAATCCATAAATGTAAAATAGGGATATATGTGCATATTGAAAGTTTACAGAATGCCCAATATCAACATAAATAAGCAATTTTCTCATGTATAAAACTATGCAGGAAATATATTAATGGCACAACTATAGAAAGACTACTAATATTTGAATATGTACAATGCTTGTTCACATAACAAATGGATGATGAAACCTAAATGTGACTTCCCATAGGCACAGTTGACCCTCCATATATAGTGAGAATCATTTCTTTAAAATATTTTGCTAGAATAAGTTGATAACACAGGGTGAACAGAAGTTCGAACAACATGGTGATTTTATTCTATGGATTTAAATGTTTTTTTATCTTTAAATGATTTTTATTTTCTTTTTTATACAAAATCTGGGGGTAACCCTTGTTAAAATATATGTACTTATATATTTCGAAACTGTAATTTGAAACTCAAAAAACAAATTTCAAACATCCCAAAACTCGCCCGAGTCAGGCCGAGTCAAGCCCGAGTTTTGGCAAACCGAGTTTGCCTTGCCGGGTTGACTCGCTGGAGGGCCGAGCTGAGCCGAGTCAGCCGAGTCAACGAGTTGGCTCGGCGAGTTTTAAAATACTGGCAGAATAGACAGAACCCACTAGTTGATGTAGATAATACACACCACCTTCCTCATAGCCGCCACTGATCCTCTTCCCCGTCATCAAGTCCTGAAAAGTGCAACTCATAGGATCAAAAATTACCCTACAATTCAGTTCTTTTGTCATTCGACTGATAGATAATAGATTCTGTGGAAAAGAAGGAGCATGAAGAACATTTGACAATTGAAGGGTAGGGGAAATAGACATGTTTCCCTGCCCTACAATTGGGGAAGAGCTGCCATCAGCAAGGACTACCCTTTTTTTATTTGAGACAGGTTTTAAATTTAAAAAGTTACACGAATTTCCACACAAGTGTCTGGATGCTCCTGAATCAATGATCCACGGCCAGAAAGGCCATCACCTGCCGAGCCTGCAACCTCCGCAACAGGAGGCTTCGAAGTGGATGAACATAAGGCAAGGAGCTCGTCATATTCAGCCCTGCTAAGAGTTACAGGGTCGTTGGAATAATTTTCACCTGATTTAGCCCCTTGAGCCATAAGATAAAATAATGGGCTTGATTCGAAAACTCAGGTACAACCACACGCGCACACAATTTGCTGAAAATCTAGATCTGATTCACAACCAGCTATAAAACTGACTATATCTAGTTTTAATTTCACAGATAAACTCTGAGATTCACGTCCACCGACTGTAACACAACGACTATTCAGATCCAATCTATCACATCAACCTTCACACGACTTCAACCTTCACGCGATCTCCTTGTTGGGTCTTCAAACAATTTCCATATCTGGCAGCAGACGACTTCAACTACAACAGAAAGAATATCAGATCTGAATACGATCTGATTTTGAGAAATCTGACCTCGACAGAAAATATCAGATCTGAATCTTTAAACAAAAAACGACAATAGAGGCTTCACAACACCCTAAACATACGATCAGATCCAAAGGAGTATGCAGGTCCACGACTTATATAAGAATCCCTATAAATTTTTTTGTTCTCGACAACCAAAACATTAAAAGGAATGGCGATATAAGCCGATTTGTGATCAGATCTGAATCAGCCGGGACCTAAAATAAAGACCATAGGCAGATCCAAAAACACATGATGATATAAGCTTCACAGCAATAATCTGATCACAGGCATCCAGCAGTGATTTATCACTAATTTTAGACCTGATCACCGACTGCAATGATTCAACAGTATCCAAAAAAATTTATTCTACCCCAAAATAATATCAATTTGATCTAACCGATCCAGACGATGTCTTTAGATCTGAAATATCTTCTTCTTATGCTTCACGATAATCAAACATGATCTACGATCTGCTCCACGATCAGCAACACAGCGACTTCAGGATCCATGAGCAGTTCATGATCCACACATCCGATCCTTCTTCACGATCTACAACCACCAGCAGCAGCGTCTTCAAGCCACAAGCACACGATTTTAGAAGCTTCTCCACGATCAGCGACTGCAACATCTTCAGAATCCACCAGCAGTTCACGATTCAATATATCTGATCCTCCTTCACGATCTGTGATCAGCAACAGGATCACCGTGATCGCCAGCAGCAGCGTCATCCCAAAAGGGAGACCTGCTCTGATACCATATTGAATACGCAGGAACCGAGGCAGAGAGAGAGAGAGGGAGAGAGAGAGAGAGAGAGAGAGTATGGGTCCCTTATTATGAATGAAATATTAAAAAGACACTTTTAAGAATAAAAAAGCATTCAGTTGACTAATCTTAACAGTTATAATTAGTTAATTACATATCAGTGTGGAACTGAAAAATCCATCTATGCCTTTAATGGGTCAATTTGTGTATCAGTGACCAACATTAGCATCAGTTTCCATTTATGCTGATCAAATTAGTTTTATGCTGCAGAAATCTTCTGGTGGAGTTTTGTTGCCAAAATCGGCTGTCAAATTTGAACGGTACCTTATGGGTGAGGTGAGTCTTTGAAAAAGGTTAAAATTTCTCTTTGATAGAAAATATGGAGGGTTTATTTCAGTCTCCCTGATTGTATCAACAGGTTTTGTCTGTTGGAGCAGATGTCACTAATGTTGAAGCTGGCAAAAAGGTAAGTCAATCATTTGTTAAATAGTTATCAGAGTAGTAGACGCCCTTTCAATGTTGCCTGCAGTCGAAACTCAGCTAGTTGTGACTTCTTGAGTTAATCTCACCTGTCAAATTAAGTTGAGATGTTTCATTGGAGTAAGTCTGGACACTGGACTTTTATGGAAACTGATGAAAGGCGAGCTTGCAGTGCACAAGATGCAAATACTATCTATGTGCCATGTTAGGTGGTTGAGCCATGTGTGTAGGTGACGTGACATGGCATGAAGTGAAGACATAGTCAATGTGTTTTTTGGCATATTCTTCCATCATCCATTGTTTTTCATGATTTTTTTATCTTTTATAATGATTTTAAGTCGAGACTGAAATGCTAGCCTATGCTTGCCGAATTTGAGTCTTACCTTACCTAGTCTTGTAAATCTTTTTGTATACATAAATACCAAATATATAGATGTTTTGTGTGTGGAGATTTTGAAGTTATTGTAAACTGGAAACCTATCCATAACTGGTGGTGAGAAATACTAGATCATATGGTCAGTTTTGTGAAGAACCTCACATATAATCAAGTTTATAAAAAAAACTTGACAAGAACATTCACTCATCAAATGCGCTAAGGCAAGAATAACACAAAGTGCTCTAAGGCACAAATATCAAAAAGTGCACTAAGCCACAAGAATGCTGAATATTATTGAGAGAGAAACTCACTTGAAAAGTTGAAATACAATGGGGACAACAATCCCTTATTTATAGATTACAAAGGGGAGTAATAGCCGTTGGGCTACTTAGAGCCGTTGGGAACAGCCCAACGGCTGGTCAACTAGTCAACATTTGACTGTTGACCCTATGATTCAAAAGAGAAAAAGACAAAAATTAGGAAAAATAAAAAATACATATTACAAAAAATATATCACATACGTATATACTTTAAATACATATTTATATACATATATTTATACATATACATACTCTTGTATTACGAAGAGTATATATATATATATATATATATATGATTTTCTAACAGTCTCCCTCAAACTTATGGTGTAATCACCGAAAGTTTTTCAAGTAAAAAGTTGAATCTTGGTGAGCACAATGCCTTGGCGAAGAAATTAGCAAGTTGATATTCTGATGTCACATAGGGAAGATCAATAGTCTTTCTAAGTATTCTTCACGAACGAAGTGGCAATCCATCTCTATATGCTTAGTTCTTTCATGAAACGTATGATTTCGAGCAATGTATATAGAGCTCTTGTTGTCACAGCACAATCTTGTAGGATTCTGAAGATGAATTCCCATATCTGAAATTAGTTGTTTGAGCCACACGATTTTCATGGTAGTAGTCGTCATTGCTCTATATTCAGCCTCCGTAGATGATAGTGACACCTTTTGTTGTTTCTTGCACTTTTATGAAATCAAGAATTCACTTAAAAACACGCAAAAGCCAGTTGTTGAGCGCCTATTATTTGGATCTCCTCCCCAATCAACATCTGAATATGTAATACGATCTAATGAGGAAGAAGAGGATAGAAAAACTCTCTTATTTATTGTGCCTTTGATGTATTTGATAATTCTCATGACTGCACCCATAAGAGCTGATGTTGGAGCATGTTGAAATTGACTGGCTATATTTACAGCATGAGCTATGTCTGGTCTTGTAATACTTAAATACATGAGAGATCCCACGAGTTGTCTTAAAGGAGTTGGATTATCCAAAGGAACTCCATCATCAGCTCGCATCTTCATCCCGACAATCTCTGAAGTGTCAACGACTTTGTTATTTGATAATCCTGACCTGTCAATGATATCTAAAGCAAATTTTGTTTGTGACAATATATACCCTCTGTTAGAATATGATACTTTTATACCAAGAAAGTATGTTAGGAACCCAAGATCAGTTATTTCAAAAGAATTTTTCAAAAACTGTTTTACTTTCTTGATTCCTTCTTTATTACTACCTGTAATCAACTTGTCATCAACATATAAAAGTAAAATTATAATTCCTGCAGAAGAGTTCTTAATAAATAAAGTTGTGTCAGGATAACATGGTTCAAAACCATATATTGTAATAACATTGTTGAAAATGTCAAGCCAAGCTTTAGGTGCTTGTTTGAGACCATATAGTGTCTTTTTTAATTTAAGCACTTTACCTGAAGAGACTATCAATCCAGGTGGAACATCCATATATACTTTCTCATTTAGATTCTCATTTAAAAAGGCATTTTTGCCATCCATTTGAAATATATTTCAATTTTTAATAGCTGCAATAGTTACAAGAATTCAAACAGTGGTCATCCTGGCAACAGGATCAAAGGTTTTTTCGTAATCGACTCCGTATTCTTGAGAATAACCTTTGGCAACTAACCTGGCTTTATGTCTTTTCAAGGATTCGTCGTTTTTTGTCTTGACTTTGAAAACCCATCTACAGCCTATGGTTTTCTTTCCGATGGATAGATTTAGAATTTTCTAAGTGTTGGCTCCTTCAAGAGCGTCTAATTCTATATGCATAACTTTTACCCATTCGGGTAAATTTTTTGCTTCATTGTAACATGAGTATTCAAAATATGAATGAATAGCTATAAGACATGCTCTATGTTTAGGAGAAAATGAGTCATAAGAAACAAATCTATTTGGAATCCTTGAAGTTCGTTCCGATCTACGAATAGTGATTTGTTCAGAGGAAATTTCTAATGCTTCATAGTTACCTTGATTTACACTTTCATCGGATATGTTTCTATTTCTTCTAGTGTATACTATTGGTCCAACTGTTGTTCTATTCTTAATAAAAGGTTCTACATAAGTATCTTCATCATTAGACAATAGTTTAAATAAGTAGTCGTCAGAATTTATGTCTTGAGACATATTTCTTTCAAATCCACTTTCATTTTCAACAAAGTTATTATTCCTTGAGACAAGGAGTTTATCATTTTTTATATCATAACATTTAAACCCTTTTTGTGTTTGAGAATAACCAATGAACGCATAGGAAATGGCCTTAGAAGATAGTTTATCTCCTTTATCATTTAAGACATAACATTTGCAGCCAAAGATTCTCAGTCTTTGATAGTCAGGTTGGTATTTGAATAATTTTTCAAAAGGAATTTCATTGGACAAAGTTTTTGAAGGCATCCTATTTATGAGATATACTAAGGTTAAAGCAGCTTCAGCCCAAAGATTTTTTGGAACATTCTTAACAATAAGTAGTGTTCTTATAGTTTCCATAATATGTCTATGTTTTTTCTCTAAAATCCAGTTTTGTTGTGGAGTTCTAGGACACGATCTTTAATGCAAAATTCCTTCATTTTCTAAAAACTGTTTAGACTCATTTGACAAATATTCTCTCCCAGAGTCAGTTCTGAAGATTTTGATCTTACTTATAAATTGATTTTTAATCATGTTATGAAAAGTTTTGAAGGTTACAAATACATCAGACTTAAACTTAAGAAAATAAATCCAACGATATCTAGTAAAATCATCGACAAATACAACATAGTAGGAGAATCCTCCTTTAGAAACTACCGAAGCAGGACCCCACACATCCGAAGTTCTTTGTCCAAAGGCAAGGATATCATTTTCCCAAGTAAACATTCTTTACATTCAAAATTATTTTGCAAAGATCCTTAGTAATAGGTACAAAATTCAATTTTCTTATATTTGGATGCTCAGGTCTATGATGCCAATTTTTTATATCTTTTATTTGGGCAATATTACAAAATGATTCCTTTGGAATACAAAAAAAAATCATATAATAAAAATCTCTTTGCCTAGAACTTTCCCCGATCAATTTCCCGAGCTGACGATCCTGCACCCAATATTTATTTGATAAGAATATGACATCACATCCATGATCCGAGATTTGATAAATGGAAAGTAAATTAAGGTGAAGTTTTGGTATAAGTCTAACTTTTGGAATATAAAACTTGTGTTTTGTCAAATCATTTTTAAAAATTTCAACACCCTCTATTTTCAAGAAAGTATCATCGGCACTGGAAACAAAGGAGGATTTTGAGTTAGATTGACACTCGGATAAAATAGACTTGTGTGGGGTTATATGAAATGAAGTTCCTGAATCAAGAAGCACATACCAGGAGTAGAAGAGGATGCAATGACCGCTCCTGAGGTAGATTCTTTAAGCAATCATTGCAATGCCTCTGTCAATTGGGATAATGATTTGGTGAGATCTTTGAGGTTCAGAGTATCCTCGTCTTGTTTTGACGGGGTCACGACAATTCGTTTTTCTTGAGGTCTATAATCCTTTTTGAATTTAGGACATTAAGGCCTAATATGGTCGGGCTCATGACAATTATGACAAATTAATTTTTATTCTTCTCTATTCTTATTAAAATTAGGTCTATATGGCTTGATATAATGTCCCAGTTTGGATGCGACAAGTGCGCAATCATCTTCTTAACCATTCCTAGAAGTAGCAAGCATGCTATCATTCTTACTCATGTTTAGCCTAGTCTCTTCTCCATTAAGTTTAGTGAGAATCTCATGAATAGGAGGAGGCGATGAGGATGATAGCAAGGAAACCCTAGTTTGTTTGAACTCGGATTTCAATCCATAAAGAAAAGCAAAGAGTCTATCTTCTTCAACTTTAACTCTCTGCATCTCAATACACTTACCTTCCCATTTGAGTTCAAATTGAGCAAGTTGAGTCCAAATGGATGATAACTACGTAAAATAATCTCTTACATTCTTATCTCTTTGTTTAATATTTCTAGCTTTTTCTTGGAGATAATACTTATAAGTCATATCCTTTTCGGTAAACATACCTTTAAGATATTCCCATGCTTCATTTGCCTTTTTGTAATACAAAAGATTTGAGACAATTTTTGTCTCAACTCCACATAGCATCCATGAAAGAATCTTGACATTTTTCATGTCTCATTCATCTATTTTTTTGTAATATTCTTTCATTGCTTTGTTTTTTTCTTCGAGACTTATCTCGACACCATTTTCACATATTGTAATTTTAGGAGTGGGTTCAAGAATTGTACCTCTTACGTATCTCCATCAACCTTGACCTCTTATGAATGTCTCCAAATGTCCTACCCAAATGATGTAATTGCTTTCATCAAGCTTAAATGGTGGAATAAAGTTGGAGTTGCTTATATATATATATATATATATATATATATATATATATATATATATATATATATATATATATATATATATATGTGTGTGTGTGTGTGTGTGATTTTCTATCAAGTTTTTTAACCAACAAATATTTTCTTTTACTTGCAGGTTCTCTTTTCGGACATCAATGCATATGAGGTCAGTATGCTAGTGCTTGAATTCTCTCAAACCTGATTTATATCTCAGGGGTTGAACCCGCTTTGTTGTACCCATCAGCAACTCAGCCCGATTCAATTACATTGATTATTATGTTTGTTCAGGCCTTAAATTTCCATGGATGCAAGCTACTTTTTCCTGAGTTGCCCAGATCCTTTGGATTTCTGGATTGAGATGAGATTTTTAATGTGACAATGCTTGAGCAATCCATTCTTTTTATCAACTTAACCAACTTGCAATTATCCCAATGTTGTTCCCCAGTCAATTTCATAATTTATAACTGATGTGCCAAAGTTTAGCAATTCTTACTTCTTAGCAATACAACCAACTTGTTGCTCCTTAAGGTCTGCAACCAGGTCCAAGTACATAACTAGTTGCCGGAGGCCCGAGCAACCCATGCTCGGCTTGCAACTCTTTGGGGTTTCCCATTCAAGTCTAATTGATAAAACCCCAGCCTTACAATGTCTCTGGTTCCGAACACTTGTCTCAGATGCTTTGCTTCTGGTTGCTATCAATGGAAGTTCGGACTGGGTGTTTGATGATTAGCTTGTTTTGTGCAGGTGAATCTGGGAACTGATGTCAAGCACTGCTTTTGTCGATCTGGAGATCTACTGGCACTAGTTGAGTAGGCATGTGACTTCGCGCTGTTCCAGGGTGGCCCATAATTCATTTTCTTAGATCATATGATCCTGATGAATTGTGCAGGATTATGCTGCTTTTCCTTTTCTGTCTGGAAATTTTTGTATGGAGCGTATCTTTTGATCCACTATGGCGTGAACGATTTTCATCTGGAAATTTATGCTCTCTCTCAATAGTAGCAAAAACGAGCGTTTTTGCCACTAACAGCAATACTGTCAGGCGCGTTTGCTTTGGTCAGAGACAGTATGGGCCGTCACACACTTGAGAAAGCTCAATTTTGAGAAAGTTTTTCTTTCCTTTTTTTATATATAGGCCAGCTGGGGTTAGGCAGACCCCCACCAGTTATCCAGCCGTACCATTGGGTTTTGAACCTGCAACGTCCCAACACATGGTGACGTGCACTAGCCTACCAGACAACAGGCGGAGCCCCGCTTGTTCAAGTTTGAGAAAGTTGGCCTCAGGCAGTTTTGTGACCAACTTTCTCAAGCTTCAGACAAGGGGCATTCTCAAGTGAGAATCACAAGTACAACTTGCACTTTATCATGTTTGTAAGCGGGGTCTTCTGTCAAGCTGAAGGCCCAGGATCGAATCCCTCTGCCACATGTGGCGTTTGTTCTGGTCCGCCTAACCCTAGCTTGCCTTTAAAAAAAAAAATTTGAGAAAGTGCTGTGATTGTGCTTTCACTGTATCTTGAGAACTAATTTTGACAGGACACCGTGCACGAAATGAGAATGCAAGAACAGACAACCATGCGTGAACCAAGGGGGAAAGAACAATTTACTGATCTATCAGTTGTTAGAAGTATCCACGGACCTGGTGAATTTGGAATGCTTAAATCAAGAAGTCCAAAATTTAGTCACTACATTGGAGACCCAATAAAAAAAAACAAATGTAAGAAAAGTGAGGAGCGATCAGCTTCGATCACCATTGTTTGACGCTCAGCATGACTGTTCTGTCCTGTTTGCCTCTGAAAAATTGGACTGTGTCGCATAATTACAATAGCAATCAAGGCACAACACAAAGTGTACCACTGATATCGTGCCTGTTTTTTGGCATATTTTTAGATATAACTAGGGCTCCTTTGTCACACTGACTAGGGGCCTTATGGGCTTGTCTAAACTGATAGGATAACCTCTGACTGGCAGAGGCTGTGCCCAATACCGGTCTCTGGGAGAATTTATAAATAAATATGGGGAAATTTTCAAAAAACAAAATTAATCAGAATAAAATAAAACTGTTTTAATTGTAATGCATTTTAGAGCTTTTTCCCAATTTACGGTTTTTGGGAAAAAATAAAAAAAATATGATAAATGCAAAAAATCGCAATATTTGGCCTTTGGTTAATATCTGAAAACACGTTTTGAAGTGGACAGATACAGAATGTTGTTTTTTTGTCTACCAGTCGATACTTGCAGTAAGAGCTTTTTTTTCTTTCACCTCTTTGCAAAGCTCACAAGTCACAAGGTCCACTCATGTTTATGCCAAGGGCTTAATAATACCTTAATTTTCTTGAGAAGCCTTTTTGTGTGAGAATAAAACTAGATGATTCGGAGTGATTTGTAACAATCTAGTCATCATAGACTCGTAGAATCTTTTTCCCGTCAAACCTGACCCTGCAATAAGAAAGGTTAATACAATTTTCTTCTTTCACCCGAAGAAATAGATCTAAGGGGTTTGATCCGGATTGATCTCACATTCACACGGTGGTAGCTAAGCTATCGATAGCTCACACCAATCGTGGCAGCAAGCAAGTCGAGGCACGACCTACCAATCATGCGGAGGAATCCTCTGAAAATAGGGTCGAACAACTACTGCGCTCAAACGAGAGCCTCTCGTTCCCTGCACACAGACATTTTTTTCAGAATAAAGGAGTTGATCGAAACTGAACAAACTTGGTAAGAAGTGGTCCAATGCATTGCCATTTTGTTCCCCATTGGACACTGGAATGTGCATCGATCACGAAAGGGCATT
This sequence comes from Nuphar pumila, assembly GCF_984573655.1. Lineage (NCBI taxonomy): Eukaryota > Viridiplantae > Streptophyta > Magnoliopsida > Nymphaeales > Nymphaeaceae > Nuphar > Nuphar pumila. Next base: position 71,654,436 of record NC_143264.1, on the reverse strand, counting down.
TGTCTCCGCCGTGCGTTGCCCTTGTGGACAGAGAGGCTTGAACTAGAATGGACTCCCCCCCTTTCCTATTGATCATACAACAAAAGCACGTGGTTGGCAATCGTAAATGGCAAGCAATGGATTGACCTTCTCTGCCCATTTCTTCTTGTCACTATCCGTTCACAGCAGCGATTCGAACTACCAACCCACATCTGCTCATGGTCGATTAGTGAGCATCATATCACGATCAATCAATCGGTCCACTGATCCATCATTCTCTATCGTGTGTGCGACTCACAGCAACAATCCTTTCTTGTTGAAGGAAATCCTAAGTGATGCCGAGAACCCCCCTTCGCCCCTTGAAAGATGGGTAAGCTCGATAAGCCAGGTCTTTCTTCATTGGTTGGCCTGCCTCCCTGGTCAATGTCAGGTGCCCCCCTCCTCCGGAAAGACAGAATTCTGTCCTCCGTCCATGGATGGATATAGGAACAAGTACGGTAGGCACCCTAAGTTTACCAACTTCAGTGACTGGCTCCTATGAGTTTCCACCCTTTTAGGAACTCTATGGGACTGCTGCTAACAAAGACTAGGAACATTACGACCAGTGCAGTTGTTCGTATTTCATTTTCTTTCTTCTTTTTCTCTTATTTGCTTGTTGCTTCCTGGAGCCTGAGATCATGTATTCTTAGAGAATGGATCGAAGGGCGTTGCTCCCCAAAGCCCAAGATCCTGTATTCTTAGAGACTGGATCGAAGCGGAGCCGATACACCTGTTGTACCCCCGGAGTTTACCTGTTTCTTTCTTCCAAAAGCTCTCCCAAACTTTGATCCTGCAGCCACTTTCGAAGACGCTTAAATAGACCATCCAAAAAGCATTTGCGTCCATTTTTTTGGACCCATTTCTCATCTCACCAGCAAGCCTACCACTCTGGACTACGCAAGGCCAAAAGCGAGGATCTTCCAAACTATTGCATAGAAACCATTTTGGGAATGGCTAATGCCAAAGTCACTGAATGGGTAAATCGCCAATCCCTAACCTAAAACTGACTATGTAATGTACTTTATGGGATACATTATGATTCCCTATAAGGCATTTTCTGAACTTTTCCTGTTAAGATCTTTTGACTAATTCAGATAAAGAGAGGGATTAAATTTAAGAGTCTTTCCTTTATGTTGATGGGTACATGCAAGTTTCCCTGCATGTAGCTCATCCATGCTTTCCGAGGCGCTAGCAAAGTGAGGCTTGCTCTTTCTGCTCCACTCGCCAGAGGGCAAAGCTGGTAGGCCAACTTGGAAGCAAGCTACTAAAAGCTTCAAGGACAAAACAGCTTCAGCTGATGAACCATTGATTAGTACTAGTTTTATAGAATTGATTTATGATTTACCGTCCTCTAGTCTGAGAAATAATTCTCGCATAAATCAGCAGGATGGAATCGACCCTCTGTGTAAATTTAAAATGACATGACTCATCCAACACGTCTTCAAGTTGAATCCAGGATATTTTCCACTATAACCTTGCAAATTAGCAAACCAATCAACACATACACGGTTAAGATAAAGTGAATGACTCATTCATAGCTGAGGCCGTAAGCCTGTAACATCACCAAGAGTATGTTGGTAACTTACCAAGGACTACTTAGGTAAGTTTGGAACATATGCACTTGGACTGTTTCCACACAATGCACTTAGAAAGAAACGAAGGAATGGCGTTTGGGCCCATATCGTTCTCAACTGGGGGTAGCCAAATCCAAGAAAGGTAGCTAGCTGAGTGCTACCACCCTACAAGCCTTTAGTTGTATCTGTCATGCAGCCATAACCCGATTTCTCAATCAGCCTAGTTGCATATTTATTGGCATGAATCTCTCTCTCTCTCTCTCTCTCTCTCTCTCTCTCTCTCTCTCTCTCATGCATGCACGCATGTAGACATGCACCAGGCTTGACAGAGACCCAAACTTGAAAAGGGCCAAAAGCAAGAACAAAACCAAAATCTATGAACATATATAATTATATAACTAATTATATAACAAACCGTAACAAATAAAAAGGGTGCTGATGGCTTGGAGTGCAGGAGCAGCAAGAATACACATTCTAACAAATTTTTTACCCAACACATTTTGGAGTATGAGGTTTTGTTAAAAGCCGAGCAAATGGGACCAGCCTGCCCTGCCACAGCAACTGTACATAACTTTCAACAACCATGGTTGCTCGTGGGACAGTAAGGCCGCCAGCACAACCCATCAGCACTGCATTTATACACTGCCTCTCATGTCTCCGCCTGACATATCCGAGCCTCAAAGCCAACCATCTTCTGCTCGTCCAAGAGACCGAATTGCAAGCTTATGTTTATATATGGAACATGCTCACTCCTCCCTTAGCACATTGGTAATTCTCAAAACAGAAACTTTCAAGTAGGGTGTGGGGTTATTCTTTCTCAGTTCTGGCTGTGCCGGCCGTGGCTGCGTTTCCATCTGCAAATCTTGAATTGCTGAACCTGTCATCCATCTATATGGCCCACTCCTAGTTGAGGGAAGCAAATCAACTCCAACAGCGGCATCACAGACACATGAATGCAAAAAGCAGACATCAGCAAAACCAAAAGGCTGATCGCAGAGTATAACCCATCTCATGGTTAGGCCCCATGTTGGCTCAGCCATTGTAGTGGAGTCTCTGGTTTGGGCCGGATTGGCCCTGCTGCTGTGCAGCTTGCATGTTTACTGGCTGGCTATTGTACTGCGTGAAAGGCTGGGAGTAGAGAGGATTCATAAGGCCCTGCAAACAGCTCCTGTCATCAGTCGTAAATCAGAGAAGTCTAATATGCTAGAACATAAGGCCCATCGAGTAGACAACTTCTCACAAGTCACATGAAAACCCCAACAATGCGCAGCCACCGATTAAGTAATGAATGGTGGCTTCCACTAATGCACTTTAGGCACGTTTGGTTGCTCTTTACAAATGTGAGAGTCAAAATCTCATGAGAATCTTTTGAGATTTCATGAGAATCAAAATCACTTGAAAGTAAATCTCATGAGAAGCCACTTCTCATGTTTGGTTGGTTTGAGAAAATGAATCTCATTTATATGAGATTCATTTTTGTTGTTTGGTAAGTTGACCCTAAACCCTCTTCCTTTGAATCCCTTCCCTTCTTCACCTTCCCCCTTCCTCTGTTTCACAGTGAGAGAGAGAGACGCCCACCCCCGCCTTCTTCCCCTTCCTCTGTTTCACAGAGAGAGCTCGCCACCCACCCCCACCTTCTTCCCCTTCTCCCTTCCTCTACTCCCCCTTCCTCTGTTTCACAGTGAGAGAGAGAGAGACACCCACCCCCACCTTCTTCCCCTTCCTCTGTTTCAATGAGAGAGAGCTCGCCACCCACCTCCGCCTTCTTCCCCTTCCTCTGTTTCACAGAGAGAGAGCTCGCCACCCACCCCCACCCCACCCCACCCCACCCCACCCCACCCCACCCCACCCACACACACACACACACACACACACGACTTCGTCCTCAATTCCACCTCCCTCACCCTCTTCTCCTCCACCACCCTCACCCGCTCCTCCGTTCCCAACGCCGCCTTCTCCGGCACCTTCCACCCTGGCGGCAAGCTCATCGCCCGTCTTCAACGCCGCCTCCTGCCTTGCCCTCTGCCACCTCTCCGGCCGCCCGCCTTTCCCCTCTGCTCTTCTTCGTATAGGAGAGAGCAGAAGACAAGGGAGGCAAACTTTGGGGAGAATCCCAACGTTCACCAGTGAAATACGGGTTTGATTTTGAATCACATGATTCGAAATCACACCCCTCCCTATGAGATTTGAGATCTCACGGGTTGACGTGATTTTGAATCACATGAACCCAAATCCCATGTTTGGTTGAGCATGAGATTTGGGCCCATGTGAGATTCACTTTCTCATTTGTATGAGAAAGTGACCTCATGTGATCCAACCAAACATGCCGTTAATATGAAATACTTTCATTACAATACCTGAGATTGAAGAGGTCCAGGTCCAGCAACTCCAAACTGAGCTTGGGAGGAATCATCTTGAGATGGATCATTAAAGCCAACTTGAGTAAAAAGACCATGTGTTCCATGAGACATGTAGTCCTGTGCAGATGTAGAAGTAATGCAAAAATAGTTAAGACACACACACACACACACACACACACACACACTTGTTGACTCCAGGATGACCCTAATACAATACCAGTTTACGCCCTTGCCAGGGCTGTAAAGAGAATATATATAAATATATATATATATATATATATAAAAAGAGAGAGAGAGAGAGAGAGTCACTAGAATATGAGAACTGAAATATGAGAACTAGAAATATGGGCATTTCCAACATTTTTTTTTGCAAATCCAACCATGTGGATGTGCTTGGCATGATTTGATAGGAATCAACCACTGGATCATGTTTATGCTCCAAAATTGGATGATTCAAGAGCAAGCTCTCATAAAACCAAGCATGTAGATCACATCCGTACAGTTAGATTCAAGAGAAAAAAAACAAAAAAACATGAAAATCGCAGTTCACACATTAGTTTTCATAATCTAGTGACTATATATATATATATAGAGAGAGAGAGAGAGAGGTAGCTGTGCAACCTTCAGTTGCGCAGCTATCAACGGGATGTGTGTCACCATCCATCACAGGGCGTGATGGATGGTCACAGTCAAAAAAACACAAAAAGGGGGTAAAAACATGTAAATTCACGTTTTTTGGGCACTGGCCATCCATCACGCCCCCTGATGGACGGCCAGTGTCGTTCCATTGTAGCTGCTCACCTATCACTGATCCTTTCAAATCACTTTTGTTTGTGAATCAACTAGCAAAGCCCTATATATAGAGAACTGGAAACCTACAAAATGGGCACCGTGCTAAATGAAACATGATATTGGATTTCCAGTGTTTTTCTCGAAATCCCGACCACCATAGATGTGCTCCACATGATTGATTTAGTAGAAATCGCAGATCATGAATTTTGGATGAAAAAAATGGTATTTGGAGCCTCAAAATTTTATGAAAATTGTAGGCCATCGATTTTTGAATCCTTATAAAAACCTAACAATGCATCTGAATCAAATGCACCAAGTGATTCCTATAAAAACAAGGATATGGATCACATCTATAAGGCCAGAATTTCGAAAAAACACCAAAATTACAATAGCATGTTTCATTCAGCAGTGTCCATTTTGTAGGTTTTCATATATATATATATATATATTGGTTTATCTGAGACTAAACTAGTTGTGTTTAACATTACCTACATTCAACCATATTAAAACAACTCAAATACCCTTAAAAATGGCAGTTTTGAAAATGCATGGTTACCTTTTAGGGCATTATAAGTCTTTTGAACTTGGAGAGAAATGAAAAGTCAAATACCTTTTCCAAAAAAGTAACTTTGTGAATCTATTAAAGTTACCTTTTTGACCTCAAAAAGTAACTATGCATTTTTAAAAATGCCATTATTTTAAGGGTATTTTATCATTTTATCAAGGTTGAATTCATCTAATGTTAAATACAATTAGTTTAATGTTAGATTAACCCTATATATATAATGGTGGTTCTCAACAACGATACCATATGGTGGTCACACTATTGTTGCATAGATCTAGCTGCCACGTTAGATCCAACAGTACAGACAATACTTGGTGAAAACAGAAAAAGTGTAGATTTATCGGACCTGAGTGATGAAGTCATTTCCAGTTCCCAAATGAGAATAACCAGCCTGTGAATTCTGATTCAAGAAGTTCCCAGGAAAACCGCCTTGCGTCCCTTGAGTAACGTAATCAACACCATATCCACTTTGAGAAGCCTGAAACAAAATGCAGCACAGAATTCAAAACTTGAAGTCAAAATGCAGCACAGAACTCAAAACTTGAAGTCAAATTGCAACAGCCAAGCTAGCATTTCAGTTGGAAATGAATTGACAATTAAAACAACTCCTAGGAACCTTATCTGCCACATGTTGCATATCATAATTCAAGAATCAAATAGGCAGAATTTCCATCAAATCTTGTGTTTTCACCATCATAAACAGTACTAACGTTCAACCAATATTTTTGATCTATGAAGAAGACTTCAGGAAGCAGCCCCTCACCCCACCCAACCAAAAAACAAAATAAAAATAAAAAATAAAAGGAAAAACAAATGGGAAAGAAAAGGAAAAAAATTCTCATACCAGGCCCCTTATTTTATTCAAGATCGTCCATAGCCTTATAGTTTACATTCTTAGAATGTATTTACATTTATTTTTTATACTGAACCAGTTAAAAGGCATCAAATTATTAGTGGTGAAAGCTCATCAAAAGAGTATTTGCTTATAAATTAAAATGGAACATCAAGTACAAAACAAGGCATCCACACAACTAATTCATTTATCAAATCTACATTTGAATAAATGTCATTCCAGGGTTGATGTATCAAAAACATGTTATACACTTAAAAGTTAATCATCACAATAGTAGAAAATGGACAAAAGATCTCAGTGTTTTTTTTTTTGAAGATTTTGAAAATCCCTTGAAATGTAATAAATATTTTGATGGCATGATGCTCACTTGGTATCGAGTTGGATTCGGCTTACTTTACTGAAGCCAAAGCCGCTGACAGCTAATTTTTGAAGTCTCAAGACTCTCCACCATTGCCTATCGGAGTGTATCCTGCAATGGTTTACACAGATACGTTCGGGAATTCCATTCATACTCACTTTTCCAAAAGATTGTCATCTTCAGGGAAGGGTATTCTAGATATAGGAATTCTAGATGTAATCAAGCTACCAAAAATAGCAATGAGATCCAGGTTTTGTAAGGGTCAACATTGATCTAGAGATGTCATGCTAGAAGGTGTTTCCAATATAATGTGCAACGACCAGGAAAATAGACTTTGAGAGGAAATATAGGTAGCAATTTACTGCTAGCTCCAATTTCCTTGGCCTTTTGCAGTTGCCCAAGTAAAATCAAGTGTGGCAACCAGCCATATTTCGTTCTTACAGAGGATGAGCTAACACAACTATCATCAACACCTAGGGTTTTTGCAGATTATTTTAAGATTCATTTTTTTCCATAAAAAAACAGAACAGAGTGAAAGGGTGACAAGGACTCATTCCTAAGACAGGAAAAGAGAAAGAAAACAAAAACAAAAAAACAAGGGAAAAGAGAAGATCATGAGTGTGGAGACAAGCTTGTTCTCAATCAATGTGATCTGATCCAACTTTATCTTGTCCGACCATTTGATTTCAGCCCATGTCTTAATTTGTTATTTGAATACATCAAAAAGATCTGGTGTGCATGATGACAAATGCCGTTATATTTTTTAAATATTGAAATTTTTGTCACCATTTTAACCATGTCTTCTTAATGGAAACATATGATGACCTTTTGAAAGCAGAATGATGTTTCTAAATGAAAATATCAAATTTTATCGTAATATTTTTCTTTTCATCATCCAAAACCTGGAGAGATTGAATTTTTTATAATTACATATATAACTTTTTCATTTTTATTTATATTTTTTGCAGATTATTATCATATGTAGATAACATATGTAATAACTTCTTAAAGCATAATATAAGAGCACACCCATCTCATTAACAACAAGCTCCAAGCTCCCATTCAGTCGGAGCATGAATGGAGACGGAATCATGTGAGCTGCAAACAGAAGCATGACATAAATAAAAGAATCCACCTGCAAAAGTTCACGCATGAACACACACACACACAGGGGGGCATGAATGCATGCTTATCAAGCCCAGATTGTTTCCTAAAACCCAACTTATTCAAAGGAACAAAAAATGCAAACCAGAACGAAACTGATTTAAACTCATAGTTTCTTCCCTCCCTTCCTCCAGGCCATAAAAAAACTTCACATGGTTATTGAATAAAAAAGGAAAAGGCCAAGGGCATATTTATAACCAATCTATATTGCAGTTATTTCTGCATATATATATATAGAGAGACAGAGAGAGAGTAATGGGTATGTGCTAAATGAAACGTGTTAAATGAGTTTTTCAGGGTTTTTTTGTTTTATTTTTAAATTCTGACCGTACAGATGTGATCTATGTACTTGATTTTATAGGGATCAGCTCTTGAAGTGTTTGATTACGACACATGGATGGGTTTTTATAACATTCGAAAAATCAACGGTCAAAAATCTTTTTATATTCTTGAGGCTCCAAATATCATTTTTTTCATCGAAAACACATGATCCAGGTGTGGATTCCTCGTAAATCGACCATGCCCAACACATTTATCGGATCGGGACTGCAAAAAAACACCGGAAGAGAAGAAAAACCATTTAGCATGTACCCATCTCTCTCTCTCTCTCTCTTTCTCTCTCTCTCTCTCTCTCTCTCTCTCTCTCTCTCTCTCTCTCTCTCTCTCTCTCTATATATATATATATATATATATATAGAGAGAGAGAGAGAGAGTATAGTGTAGGTGCTTGGGATGCGCACATGATGGGTTTTTCAGGGTTTTTTTTGTGTTTTATTTGTAAATTCTGACCGTATAGATGCGATCTATGTACTTGATTTTATAGGAATCAGCTTCTGAAGTGTTCAATTCCGACACATGGGTGGGTTTTTATAAGGTTCAAAAAATCAACGGTCCAAATCTTTGTAAATTTTTGAGGCTCCAAATATCATTTTTTTCATCAAAAACACATGATCCAGGTGTAGATTCCTCGTAAATCGACCATGCCCAACACATTTATGGGGTCGGAACTGCGAAAAAAACACCGGTAAGAGCAGAAAACCCCATCGTGCACGTATCCCAAGCACCTATGCTCTAGAGCGTAGGTGCTTGGAATACGTGCTTGATGTGTTTTTCAGGGTTTTTTTGTTTTTTTTAAATTCCGACTGTATAGATGTGATCTATGTACTTGATTTTATAGGGATCAGCTCTTGAAGTCTTCGATTCAGACACATGGGTGGGGTTTTATAAGGTTCGAAAAATCAACAGTCCAAAATCTTTGTAAAATTTTTAGGCTCCAAATATCATTTTTTTCATCAAAAACACATGATCCAGGTGTGGATTCCTTGTAAATCGATGATGCCCAACACATTTATGCTAAGTCACAGGGACTCGGCAAAGCAGGTGTCTCACCCGCGTCGACGCGACGCAGGTGCGCGTGCGGCACCGGGTGCAGTCAACACGACCATGGGTGCGGTCAACGCACCCAGGGTCATTTTCGTCCATGTTTCGGACGTTTAAAAAAATGATGAAAAGGAGGATTAGGGCAAAAAAATTGCCCTAATCTCTACTCTCCCACCCAGCTCAGCTCGAGCTCTCTCCTCACGATGCCCCGGCACCACCTCCTAGGCTCCTCCTCTCCTTCGTCGCAGGTACGTACCCTCTGGCTCCCTCTCGCTCTCTTCTTGTGTCGGCAATGGAGGGGTCGAGCCCCCTGCTCCCTCTCGCTCTCTTGTTGGGTCGGCAGGGGAGGGGCTGAGCCCCCCCTACGCCCTCTTGTTGGGTCGGCAGGGGAGAGGCTGAGCCCCCCTACGCCCTCTCGCTCTCTTGTTGGGTCGGCAAGGGAGGGGGCGAGCCCCCACCCCCTCTCGCTCTCTTATTGGGTCGGCAGGGGAGGGGTTGAGCCCCCCCTGCTCCCTCTGTTTTCGATAGGGGAGGGGCCGAGCCCCCCCCCCCTCTCGCTCTTTTGTTGGGTCGGCAGGGGAGGGGCTGAGCTTCCCTGCTCCCTCTTATTTCAGGGGAGGGGCTGAGTCCCTCCCTGTTTTTGGCAGGGGAAATATATATATATATATATATATATAATGTTTGTATAATTGATTTGAAATTTTGAATGTATTTTTTTGTGTTTTCAGGATAATAATGAAGGATAAAGGGAAAGGACTTGCGTCATCGTCATCCTCATCCCAAGATTTGAGTTCTGTTGTTAGTTTTGCTGATAGTTGTAGTGGGACCAATAAGGTGGGGCCACTATAGGTACATGTAGATAAACTTGCAAAAACTGGAGAAGGAGGTGGTGAAAACAAGAGATTTTGATGCAAGCTCTGTGAAAGAGATTTTGTTGGATTTTACACAAGAGTGAAGGCTCATTTGTTGAAGATACCAGGACATAGCATTTCAGGACGTAGAAAATTTGATGAGGCAATGCGAAGACAATACAAGAAGAATATGAGAAGAGAAAGACAATGACCGATTCTTGTGCAGTTAGTGTGTCATTTGCAAGCCACCAAGAAGATGATGAAAAAAAAAAAAGAAAAGTCAATGTAGGAGGTAGAGGAACGATAAAAGCAGCATTCAATACATATGGAAGAGAAGAATTGGATAGAAAAGTTGGGAGGTATTTTTATTCTAGTTCACTCTCATTTAATGCGGCTAGAAATTCTTATTGGAAGGATTTAGTAACATCCTTGGCAAATTGTAATTTGAATGACTATGTGCCTCCAAGCTTAGAAAAAATATGAACCACACTTCTTGCAGAAGAGAGGGCAAATGTGGAGAGGTTGTTGGAGATTAAAAAATATTCATGGGAGCAAAATGGAGTTTCTATTGTGTCTGATGAATGGACAGATATTCAAAGGCGTCCACTGATCAATTTCACTGTTTCTTCGCTTATTGCCACAGTATTCTTGAAAGCAGTTGACGCATTTGGAGAATATAAAAATGCAGAGTATTTAAAGAGGTTGTTTATAGAAGTCATAAAAAAAGTGGGTGATCAGAATGTTGTACAAATAATTATAGACAACGCTCCAGTTTGTAAAAGTGCAACATTGAGTTTGGAGAGTGACTGTAATGAAATGGTGGCCATAAATCCAATTCTAATTTCTGAATATTATAACAAAATGCATTCTTGGGTAATTCCAAAAAGTCCATGTAATAAAGTCCTTCTTCTCTATGGCCTTCCCCAATCAGCTTCCCTGACTGGCGATCCTGTACCCAACAACCATGAGAAGAGAAAGACATATTACATCCATAATCAGATATTTGCGAGACAGATAAGAGATTCAAATTAAGTTTAGGGATATATCTAACTTCTGGGATAAAAAATCTTTTGGATTTTTGAAGATTTTCAAAACATCTTATTCCTTTTACTTCAAGAGATGTGCCATCGGCTGTAAAAAACTTTGACACACTTGAGTTATTTTTAAGACATTCAGATAGACTATTAACATTTGGGGTCATATGAAAAGAAGCACCATAATCTAAAAGCCAAGGAAAGTTACCTGGACCGGAGAAAGATGCAACTGCCGCTCCAGTTGAGGCTTCGGTTGAGGAGGATACCCCTTTGAGAAGAGGTTGAAGGATTTCCATCAGTTGAGCCATAGACACAGGTGCATCTTGATCTTTTGACTCAGATTCAACAGATGCAACTCTTTTTTCTTCTCTTCTTTTTAACTTTGGACATTGAGGCCTATAGTGCCCCGGTTCATGACAATGATGACAAATAACTTTTCTTTTATCAAAGTCGTCGTTTTGCCTTCCAAAATGAGGCGGCTTGTAAGTACGAGTATGATTCCCCGGTCTAGATACAGCTAAAACAGAGTCATCATCAACTTTTGGAGTACTTTTTCTAAGTCTATTTTCCTTCATAGTGAGCTCTTCTAGAGTATCAACAATAGAAGGAATTTTTCCACGATGTAAAAGGGCCGATTTGGTGGATTCAAACTTCGGCCTTAGACCATTCACAAATCGATAGAAATGTTCCATATCGAGTTGCTTTTGGCGAAGCTCGATGTCTTTGGCACAATGCCATTTGGGCTCAAGAAGAGCCAACTCTTCCCAAAGTTCGGAAAACTCATTATAATATTCTCGAATAGTTTTATCTTTTTGAGTCATTGTCCGAACTTTATCTTGTAAATTGCATACATGTGCAATATCTTTAAGGGAATACATGTTTTTGAGGTATTCCCAAGCCTTATCGGCATGCTCAAACTTAGCTAGACTAGAGCATTTTTTAATGTCTATGCTATTGATGAGCCATGACATAATTTTTGCATGCCCTATCCTCAATTCTTTCCATTTCTTTTCATAAGTGGCTAACGCCTTACTCTTCTCTTCTTCTGTTAGAGGAACCTCTTTATCACCCTCTTTCTTGGTAAGAGATAGTTTAGGTTCCAAATCGGAATCATCCACTATACCCCATAAACCTTTTCCCCAAATGTGGTGCTTCATAATCGAAGCCCACATTACATAGTTAGTATCATTTAGCTTCATAGGAATGATGGTGATCTTATCATTGTCATCCATCTTTTACAAGGGTAAGAGAGGAATAAATAGGAGGAGAGAGAGAGAAAAATAAAAAGAAAAGAAAAAGAGTAGACAAAGGAATAAGAGAGGATACAAAACCAAAAATTTTTGTAGCACAAGTTCGTCTTTCTTCAAACAAATCTTCTTGAGCCAAGAACAAGGTGATGAAACACCTTTTGTAAATGTGGCACGGAAATCGAGGCAGAAGCACTTCAAGATCTAAGGATTTCGTAGCTCTGATACCATGTAATGAAATGGTGGTCTTCAACAAATGCACAAATAACTCACAAACAAGTGTCTATTGGAGACACTACAAGCATGACCCTTGAAAGGGTATAAAAGGAAGAACACTTGAAAAATAAATAATACTTTATTCATGAACAAAATGCTTAAGAAGCATGGTTATTTACATTGAAGGGGTTCACCCCTATATATACAAAAAGTGGAAGAGAGAGGAGAGCTCATTTTGAGCTCTCCAAAAGAGACGTTGGATTCCAATGTCTCTTAATATAGCTGTTGGACTACAACATTTATTATTATAGTTGTTGGACTATAGTCCAACAACATTTATTATAGCGGTTAAACTACAGTCCAACAACTATTTGCACAGTCAAGTTCCAGATCAAATATCTAGTTTCTATTAAACTAGATGCTAAAAAGGAAAAAAAGAAAAATAGAAAAAGAAAATAATAAAAAAATATAATAATAATAAATAATATATATATATGTATTACAGTTTACATTTTAACAGTGACTACCCTCATATTTTTTGGACTCCCTGTGTAGCACAAGGCCTAAATCTGGCCCTAAAGAGTATATGCAACTTCAAAGAAGAAGAAAATTCACAAGCATATGCTTTATGTTCATGGATTGAAGATTTAGAAAAAAATGTCAAAAGCATTAGAAATTTTGTTGTTAACCACCATCGTGCTAATGTTATATTTAATAGGCATTCTGACTTGAAATTGTTGAAAGTCGCTGAAACACGTTTTGCGTCCATCATTGTGATGGTGAAGAAGATTAAAAAAGTGAAAAATGCTTTGTTTAGCATGGTGACTGATGAAAATTGGACATTCTATCGTGTTGATGATGATGTCAAGGCTGAAGAAATTAAGAAATTCATTGTTGATGATGAGTTTTGGGACAAAGTAGTATATTTTCTTCAATTTACCCAACCTATTTGGGAAATGTTGATAGAAGTTGATAAGGATGAGCTTATACTTCACAGAGTTTATAAAATGTGGGATAATATGATTGAAAAAATACAAGTTGTTTTCAAGCATAAAGAAAAAAACTCTGCATTGGATGATTCAGAATTTTTTTAACCATATTAATTCAATTTTAGTCAGAATATGGGATAAGAGCAACACTCATTTGCATTGCATGGCATATTCTCTTAATCCAAAATATTGTGCAAAAAAGTGTGGCAAGCAGGTGGTATTGGTCGTGTCCCTCCAAATCTAGACACAGAGCTATCAAGACATAGAAATATGTGTATGATAAGACTTTTTTTTAAGCATATCTTCTAAATCTAGTCGCACAAGAGTTTGGAAATTTTTCATCTTCGAGATTATATGGACCAACATTATTTGCCAGAGAGAAGGATAATATAGATCCTATCACATGGTGGTCAACATTTGGATTAGAAACACCTCTTCTCCAACGTCTTGCATTACGATTGCTATCGCAACCTGCTAGTTCATCTTGTTGTGAAAGAAATTAGAGCACATATTCTCAAATCCACAACGTGAAGAGAAACAAACTCACAAGCAAGCGTGCAAAGGATTTAGTATATGTTCATTCAAATCTTCGACTACTTTCGCGAACTAATGATGAATACAGGTACTAATTTGCTCTCTTAGTTATTTGATTATTTATTTTTTAATTTTTCATTTAAATATACTTTTATTGTATTTAACATTTTCAAATTGGGTTTGTAACGCAGACAAGGAACATCCAAATTTTGGAATGTGCTTTACTTATTTGATCGATATTTAGGTTGATTTATGTAATTGCTTTACTTATTTGATTGATATTTAGGTTGATATATTGTATGCATGATGAATGATATTATGACAATGTTAATTATTAAATTATGATAATGTTAATTGTTAAAACTTCAAAATTATATATATTATATAATATATATATATATATATATATATATATATTTACATTTTTGCCCTGTCGCACCCCCGCACCCTAGGTTTTTGAAAGTGCCGCACCCTCGCACCCACATCCATGTGACTTAGCATTTATGGGGTCGAAACTGCGAAAAAAACATTGAAAGAGATGAAAACCCCATCAAGCACGAATCACAAGCACCTAATGTTCAAGCACCTACGCTCTAGTATATATGAGTAGAGCGTAGGTGCTTGAACATTCGTGCTTGATGGCTTTTTTAGGTTTTTTTATTTTATTTTTAAATTCTGACCGTATAGATGTGCTCTAATGTTCATGCACCTACGCTCTAATATATATAGGGTAAGTATTGCCTACTAATGAAGGTAAGGAACTAATGAATAGAAATCACTCTTTTCTTCAAAAAAATTACATTTTTTTTAGATCAAATGTTACATATGTGTTCTACATGGTTTGTTTAGCAGGAAACTTATTTTGAATCATGTGATTATGACAAGTAATTAGCTTTTAAAGGGGTCCAAAAATCAATGGACCACAATGTGCCAAAATTTCACAACTCAAAAGATCACAATTTGAAATCAGAAAAGCACGATCTAAGGCTTGATCCTCAGCAAACATACCATGTTGAACACATCTATGTGGTTAGACTGAGTTGATACAACTTGGGCCTATGATTTCTAGCTCATTAGTTCCTTACTTTCATTAGTAGCAAATATATATATATATATATATATATATATATATATATATATATATATAAATAGATAGATACACACACACTCATATCTAAGTATCTTTACAACTACTGGCAAATTTGATTTATAAAAATCACTTGAATACATACGATGCCATAAAAGCATTTAATTAAATAGAATCAAGCCTCTCCGGGACCAGAGAATTAGACCCAGCATGACTACAAGAGATCCACCTCACAAAGCAACCAAGAAAGTTGAACCAAATTACCAAAAGAATTTTTCAGCCATGACCAGAAGAGATTGCACCCAAAAAAACAAAGTTCAGCAATGACGATAGTTCAGATGACTAAAGTACAATTCAAACAGTCAATGAAGCAAGTTTAAGAAGAAATATACATAAATATACAGCAACTGCACAAGGCATAGAAAAATAAACAAATAAAAAAAGTAGAAAAACTGAGCATCTTATACCTGAGTTGAGAAATCAGCAACATTATAAGCAACATGAGATCCTTGACTCTTGAAGTCATCCCCAAAGAAATCCTATCAAAGCATGATGCCTGGAAATAAATGGCAAGTTCCTGCTAAACAAATAATTAAATTGAGAATTGCAATGCTAAGTACCTGAGACATTCCCCCAAGAGAAAATCCGTCACGAAAGCTCTGATTCAGTCCTTGAACTGGTGGTACCTATTAACCACACAAAAACAACCTGACTCAGCAGTCCTACAATTGAAGCATGAAGTGGGTTCCAATAGATAATCAGACAAACCTGACTCAATAATCCACTCTGAGATAGTGGTCCACCAACAGAAGGCTGACTGTTTTGGTTATCCAGAGAAGGGAAATTGAATGAAGATCCAATATTTCCAAGAGGTTGCTGTGATCCTTGCTGATGAGAGAGATGGCCACCAATAGGACCACCAGCATTTCCACGTCCAGCACCAAATCCCCTGTTGCCAGCCTGAGGAATCTGAGGCACAGGTCCATGAACTGCACCACGGGTTGGAATAGCATATGGTTGTGTGGGGGGGACGCCTGGAAATGGAGGAAGTGGGATGCGGGTAACAGGAAATCCCCCAGGATGCACACCTGGTTTATGGTTTCCATTTGGTGGACCAAATGGCATATATGAATGGCCTGATCATACAGGAAACTACAAATTAGACCATTTAATGTCAAAATAAAATATAAATAATATAGATGGTTTCCGTAAGAGACCAGTCCCTCAACAATTTGTGATGGTTCAAAGTTTTCATAGTGGTAATCCAGTTGAGTTTCAACATGGCTCATTATGCTAAGAAACAATATCGTGCAAAGCATATCATAGCATGTACCAGAAGGGCCTCATATCTAGATTTACTTTATCATACACTATTGTAGTCATGACATAGAAAATAAGTTAAGATTTCAAAAGGAAAATCTTTAAAGTTTTAAATATGCTATTTGAGTACAAAGATATGTAACTAACAGCACATAACACCTCAAATCAACTATAAAGATGACTAGAATTAGTGATATAACAAGATAGTTGGCTCATCCAACACTGAAAAAGGCAAGAAAATGTGGCAAAATTGGAAAAGACACCATGTAAACCTGTGATATCTCTTGCTAAATGTTTTCACCAAACACAGTGGAGGTGACAATGACATGACAGGTTCTTTTCCACAAAAGGCATTTCCTTCCTCCCTGCCTCCTCATGTATGTATGGACCCACATTTATTCTGGCATGTGAAAGGAAGAATCTAACAATTGGGCTAATGACTCAGAAAAACTAAAACTAATTTGATGCTGGGAAACAAAAATCAATTAGTAGGTACACAAGCACCAACTGCTAAATAATCAAAAGAATTTTTATTATTAAAATATTTCTGCTGAAAGAATTTTAAAACAGAGAACATATAACCCAGTAAAGCATCATCTTTCAAACAAATTTCTAATATAAAAAACTATATTGAGAAATCAAAAGGAAAGGAAAAATAAAGTAAACTCAAATGTCACTTTTCCATGCTAAGATTTATGCAACATATAGGTTCATATTTATCAAAGTGCATGTTAATCGTAAAAGTCAGAAACAACCACAGAAAATTTACCTTTGCTACAAGCCCCCCTTTTATCAGCATTGGAGCCTGGAGATCCAACAGGTGGAAAGTTATCACCAGGGACAGGTGCTGGCATGCTGGCAAAGATAAGTCTGCGATCATTGTAGATCTGTTGCACAACATTGCACAAAAACATTGAGACAGGAATTCTCCAGTATCAATAAAAGCATTCCAGAAAGTCCCCTATTCAGAGTTACTAGGAAACTTCATCATTCAAGAAACAGCAAAGACAACAGGTAGCAAACCTTCTTTGGCTTCTGGAACTGAACCATACTTTGCTTCAAATTATTTAAAGGTCCTTCCACCAAACACTCATGCTCCTGCAAGCAAAAATAACTCATAACGATCATCAATATAAGCAAAGTGCCAATCTATTTAAATTTGATTGCTAAAGCAGCTCAAAGAACCCATATGAAAAGAAGTGTTTAACCTTGTCCTACATGTATTACTTCCCAAATTTTCACTCCAAAAATAAGAGTCACTACATGTGAATACTGAACACATAGTACAAATGTATAACCAATTTTTAACAGATAAGACAGTACGCAAATGAAGAGCAGAACACGCACTACATTACTACAAGGTTAACAGTTTTCACTCGAATGTACAGGCTCAAGATATACTCGCAAACATAATTCTATGGGCAACATCATCGTGTGAAAAACCTAAACACACCTAGATCATGATTTAAGACATAAGGTTGAGAGACCATGGGAAACAAGGTTTAAGGCTTACATCCCAACCTGTCAATTGGACAGATATGGCCTGGCTCCGTCATGAATCAGATCTGATAGGACCAAGGTTTAAGGCTTTAAGCATAATGTAATAAGTAAAATACCTATTCACGTCAGCCCCATAAGGTCCAAGTAGTATATGGTATGGCCCCTGGTATGGTTTAAGAAATTTCATAGTAGACCCAGATGAGATCTGCTATTTTTCAATGGAAAAATGTAAAAAAATTAAAATGTCAGCTGTTCTAGTTTATGCCAGGTCTGACCTTAACATCCCTACTCATATCTCACAATTAAGAGCAGAACTGTTTCGTTCTTGTGGGCATGGTTGTCGGTATCATGTTGTATCGTACAATACCACACGATATGTATCGTTACTTTTTTATATAACGATACGATACACACTCGTGTCTCACTATGAGTAATGTATTGTACCCGTATCAGGTGTATATACACCCGTGTATCGACCCATATCGTACGATAGGGGTCTAGCGCACTAAAAAAGACCCGAAACTTGGTCTTTTTCATTTTGGGTTTAAAAGTCCTCTTAAGGGCCAACTTCTACACATGAGTAGAGGCTATTGGAAGGGAACTCATGCACCCTACGTTTCGTGAGATCGATTTGGGGGTCGATTAGTGAGCAAGAGAGGGCTTTTGCAATTTTCTCAAGAGTGCATTTCCACCTATTTTTTTCACCCAAGGAAGTGGATTAAGGTAAAAAATTCTTATTTTTTGCTTGTTATTGAATATTTTTGGAGGAAGATGGCATCGAAAGATCCGGCATGGCAATGGTGCACTCAAATAACGAGTGGAAACCGATTGAGAATCAAATGCAACTATTACAAAAATAGTTTTTCAGGTGGTATCTCTCGGTTGAAGTATCATTTAGTCAGGACACATCATAATGTCCAAGCATGCATATCAAGCAAATTGCCGAATGTCGTAAAATGGCAATGTCAACAATAACTTGATGATTTGAGAGAAAAAAGACAAGAAAGAGAGATGAATGAGGCAGAAATGAGATATGGAAGGCCCTAGGAGGATGTGTATTACGAAGATGATCTCCCTACTTCTGATACTACAGCTCATAACATAGGATCATAAGTAGAAAGTTCTGCAGCAAAGGAGAAAAGTGTGGTTGGTGCCAGTAGCAGTGTCGCGGTTGTCGCCGCGGCTACAAAAAGAAGAGAAAGAAAATGAGCAGAAGGGAGTTCTCCGAGAGGAGGACCAGGAGGTATAGCTAGAAACTCTATTAGGAGCTTTTTCCCTCCTAGGATTGCACCTGGGATGCAATTCAACATTTGTACTGCTATGACTCCTCAATATTTAGTCGAGCAAGTGGATGTCACGGTTGGGAGATGGTTCTATGATGCTAGTATTTCTTTCAATGCGACAAATTTCATTCGTTTACAGACCATGGCAGATGTTATAACCGGTATCGAGCCGAGATACAAGATGCCTTCATATCATTCTTCAAGAGAAAAGATTTTAGATGCTAATGTGAAAGAAGTGAAGGCATATTATGATGATATGGGACAGTCATTGAGAGAGGCTAGTTGTAGCTTCATAACAGATAGGTGGACATATAGAAAGTCGAGGACCTTAATAAATTTCCTTGTCTATTACCCCAAAGGAACTATGTTTTTTAAATCAATTGATAAGTCTGATACGCCCGAGACATCGGATGTATTGCTTAGAGTTTTTTATCAAGTTGTTATAGAGGTTAAACCTTAAAATAGTGCAATTCATTACTGATAATGCAGCAAATAAAGAATTGACAGAAAAATTTGGGTCATTCTTTTGGACCCCGTGTGCTACCCATTGCATTGACCTCATGGATGAGGTATATCAAACAGTTGAATGCTGCCAAGAAATTACTACATTTATTTATAATCATGCATAGGTTTTGAGCCTAAAAAAAAAGTACACTAGTGGTACTGAGTTGATTCGTAGTGTAGTTACTAGATTTGCTACTATTTTTTTTTCAAGACAAAGTTTAGTAAAGAATAAATCTGCACTAAAAAAACGTTATAATCAGATGAGTGGAATGCATATCCCCATGCACACAAAAAAAAGACAGAGAAATTATAGATATTGTATTCAGAAGTGAATTTCGGGATTCATGTGTCAAGTTATTGAGAATAACTATACCTTTGGTGAAGGTGCTTTGATTGGTTGACAGTGAAGATATACCAGCCATGGGTTATCTCTAAGAGGCCATGGATAAGGCAAAAAAGGTCATTAGAGATAATGTGAAGGGAAAGAAAAATTTTACACACCTATATAGAACATCATTGATCATAGGTGGACTGGGTAACTTCATCAACCTCTTTATGCTGCAGCATACTATTTAAATCTTGCATTTAGATACTCCCTTACTTTTAAAATGGACCGAAAAGTCAACAAGGGACTTTTGGATTGCATCGAAAGGTTGAACCCTGATTATAGCATTCAAGATCAAATTTATAAGGAAATAGAAACTTATGATAATGCATTGTATGATATGAAGAGCATCCAAGTAATTTATTTTGTTTATTTCGATTTTAATTTCAAATTGTTATTTAGTTATGATGTTTTGGATGGTTGTATATATGTTATTGTCTTATAATTGATTTTTCATTTTCTTATTTTTTTGCAGACTTCTAGTGAGTCAGGTTTAGAAGTGGTGTTCTAAATCTGAGAGCTTTTGTCATTCGCATTCTAAGCCAAACATGTAGTGCAAGTGAATGTGAGAGAAATTGGATTGTCTTCAAGCAAATCCATATCAAAAGAAAAAACAGATTGGAGCACAAAAGGCTCAATGAGCTCATCTACGTTCACTACAACTTACGACTGAGGTAGAGGTATATAAAATTATAAAGATTATTTGTAATTTTCTTTCAAAACTCAACTAAATTTAATTTTTTTCATGTCATCTTTTTAGGCAAATCGAAAAGTTATTATTAAAGAGGCACAAAGAGCAATTTGATCCCATCAGTTTGAAACATTTTGATGAATTGGATGCATGAGTTAAAGAAGAAGCACAGGCTCTTTTGAATGAAGAGTACATTGAATGGATTAACATGGAAGGAGCACAAGAGATACATGATGAAGATCCCACGTATCTTGGGGACGATGTGGATGTCGAAGAAAGAGAAGAAGATAATTATGATTATTGATGTTTCATGTTTTATTAAAAAACTTGTTCTTGTGAGATGTTTTTGTTTATGTAATATGCAAGTATGACTCTTGTGGTATGTAATAAAGACATAAATGCTTCATAATGTGATTTTACGTATGTAGTTGGTACAATTCATCATGATTTCATGTCATGTGATTTTTTTTAGAATTTTTACTGGTTTTTTCTTATTTTTCTTTATTTTTTTGGATTTTTGTGAATTTTTTATTAAAAAATTGCGTTACGTTTACTATACGATACGGTGTTACTATTGGATCAACCGATACGAGTAACGATACGCTACTTACAACCTTGCCTGCAAGTTTTCTAGCGTTGCACATTTAACATTTCCCCTCCAATGAAGTTTAAACACACAATAATCTCAAATCATTCTTATTGAGTACCAAAAGTTTGTCAAGTTTGGTCTGATCAGGTCATCAAATGTTAGATTTAGTTTTCGCTGATATGTTCAAAATAGCCTACTTACCATCTTGGTAGGCTTGACCAATGTCATAATATAATCAAAATTTTGGAGGACAGATAAAAACAATGGTCAAATTACAAGTGCAATCTAAATTGTAAAATAGTTCCTAAACATGTACTTGATTCAATATTGAGATACCTAAATTGCAAATAAGCCATCCTGAACCCATACTAAAAGGAAAGATCTAGCACTTGATAACCTCATTTGTGAAAAAAGTAATCCAACTTAAGTTGGTAGGGCTCCCTAGTTGAATGGATGATTTAGTCATAATCAACTGGAAAAATAACCAGATCCTAAATCAAAGGCCAAATCATATAAACAAAATAGGTGCAGCCAGTAACAATCACCCACCACCTTAGAGCATCACTAAACAGAATACTGACACTACAAAAGAGTATTGTTTGAACATCTTCCTCGATGCCTCAAAATAACATAAGAGAACACCCTGTCAAGTTTGTTTTTCATAAAAATAGCAAATTGTGCCCTGTTTGGAAACTCAGTGTCGGAGGGCACCAGAGTGGATCTGGGGAATACCCAGTGCCAGCGACTGTTTGGGGAGGATGGAAAAACAGGAAAAGAGGGAATGGGGGTGGCATTTGCCACTTCCAATTCCTCGTTTCAGCTACCACCTTAATGAGGTGGTAGTTGCCAACTATCACCCTGGTTCCCACGCCGACAGAGCTTCTGACTAGTCCAGTTCCTCTTCTGATACCCTTCCAACGTTGTAAATGCAGCATTAAAGTGGCATACCAAACAGGCAACCGGTTGGAAGTGGTAAATCCCCATGATAGTTATACCAATGACCCAAAACATGCACATGGATTTGCCAAAACCATGAGAACTATGGATTCCTTATGTGCATCCTTAGCTGACACCGACACCGAGTTTCCAAACAGGGCCCTAATGTTGCTTTCTCAACATGTTCATAAGATCAGGAAGGTGGAGGCAATGAGAGTCAACACGATGAAATGTCAAGGACCCAAGGTTCAGTCTTTGACAAAAGATTAGAAAACTGGGCTTGCGTAGCGAATACAATTAATTAAGCAGTTTCCGCCCTTTCCATCTTTTCAGAAATATGGTTCCTGTTGAAGACACAAACCTCAAGTTTGCAAGCCACATGACTACAACTGGTTACAAGGCAAACCACAAATGAACTTGAGAACCTGAAGAGTCATTGTAAAATTTAGAATTTTATGATTAATCTGAGATGCAAAGATAAATTTTGAAGCAAGTTTGTAGCTTCAGGAATGCTATGAGAATGGGTGTATCACGATGTGTCTGTGTCTTATTGCATGAGCGTAACAGCAACACTTTTACATATTTTGTTATTTTGAAATCATTCAGAGCACTCCAATAAGTTTCTAATACACAATCTGAATGATGGATCTAGATACAGTATGTACATCAGAATTTGATAATAATTATAATCTTTTGTTTATTCCAGCCACTGTGTGATCCCATGGGCGGTCCTCGCAGAGATTCCAAGGCCTCGTCACTTTTATTGCTATGTTTTACTTTTTCATCTTTCTTTGAAATGTTTTATTTTCCTTCCCCCAACAATATGTTTTCTTCAGACAAAGCCTTCCATCTCTTGGTCTCTCTTTCCATTCCTGAATCCTAACAAAACAAAACTTAAACAAGCCTGCTGCACCTAATAAACACTGATGAATTTGAACCCATCATTGTGCCAAACACCAACAGGGGAAAGAATTTGCATGCAAACCTCCCATATTGAATATCTGTGGATTTCTCAGGTACAATTGTTTTCATCTTTCTTTGAAATGTTTTATTTTCCTTCCCCCAACAATATGTTTTCTTCAGACAAAGCCTTTCATCTCTTGGTCTCTCTTTCCATTCCTGAATCCTAACAAAACAAAACTTAAACAAGCCTGCTGCACCTAATAAACACTGATGAATTTGAACCCATCATTGTGCCAAACACCAACAGGGGAAAGAATTTGCATGCAAACCTCCCATATTGAATATCTGTGGATTTCTCAGGTACAATTGTTGTTTTTGCTTTATATGGATGTTCTTATATCAAAATCCAATTCTTGACATGCAAACTACAAAACCCTAACTGTCCCATAATCCGAACCAACCTAGATGATTTAGCCTAGCACATCACCATTGGAAGATTCACCCACCTGTCGGACTGAATTTACCATGTCAAAGAAGGCTCACTGTGCCAAAAGGTGGAGATGCCAGTCAACTACATAGATGCAAATCTCAATTGCTAAGTGGAAAGCAAGAGAAATGCAGAACAAGCAAGTTTCTAATGGAAGACATGTAACTTTAGTGATTATATTATAAAAGAGGAAGTCAACAACAGCATGTTTTGCACTCAACAAATATAGAAAACAGACTTGTTCCATCGATTAACTGCCTGAAGCACATGCAACAACAGTAGATATGACATCCAAGTGAGTTGAAACCATTACTATGAAATATGAATTAAGCTAAGTGTATATTAATACCAAACCCCACAATGTACATATGAAGTAGAAATTATTTACTAAAGAATTAGATCAAGATGATAAAGAAAGCCTAAATCAAATGAGTTGATGGCCTGAGCGGCTGAGCCAATTACACAATAATTCAGTGACTGAGAAATGAGGCATGTTTAAGTACAGAAACCTTCATAAACACGTGCATACAGCATAAAACAAGATACCTTAAAATGTGTCAATAAGCCATTCCACAATGGTTGCTTGCTCAAAACCTTAGGGTTTCCCAAAATTACAATCCCATAACGAGCCCGGGTAAGAGCCACATTTAATCTACGTGGATCATTCAGGAACCCAATGCCCTGTGTAATTGTTAGCATCAAATTGAAAAAGGTAAGTTCCACAAACACCAATTTGCAATGACAAATCAGGACAAAATATCAGCCATATATAGTACACTCAGAGAGAAATCTGTCCATATAGTATCCCCACATCTGACATAAACATCGAAAGCAGTTTGAAATGATAGTTGAGTGTGTGCATGTGTATGTGTGTACAGTTAAACTTACAGAATTCCATTGCAAGTGTTTTTCTTGTAAAGCACCAACTAAAGTACATTTAGTATTTCATAAGATGGAGTTGCTCATTTGCAATACTAAGGAACCTTTTTCAAATATTAAATTGAATGTAATGTACATCTATGAAATATCATTCACTGATTGACAATCCACTACAATGAATCAACATACATTGGTTAGAACTTAGAACTATAAAATAATTAGACATACGGTTTATACCACTTGTAAACCAGTGTACAATTCAGTTACTTTTATCAAATAACAAATATAAGTATTTAAATGCAACATAGGGCTCTAAAATGAAATAAGGTAAAAATAGTGCAGTTACATCAAATTATGGGATTTTCCCATTTCAGCTATCATATTACATCATTCTTAACATTAAAACGATGCAAAAACATATATTTTTTTAAAACAATTAAAAATTTTAGATGATAGGTGTCTATAGGAAAAAGTTAAGTGGAACACATACAAAAATGTGTTTCCCAGGCAAAGTAAATGGGTTTCTCATGTGATGGGAAACAATTTTCTCGCTCGAAGGGAAATGTGTCTCCCATGAGTTTCCGACATGTTGGGTTACACGTTTCTGAAATGATTTCCTAGGAAACGGGTTCCACACATGCAAATAGAGTTTCCAATAACCCTGAATCAGACAATTGATTGAGTAACAGAATTAAGATGAAAGAAATGGAATAATGAAATACAAAATGTCCCAGAAGAGCCCCAAATCAGTTTCAAAGATGCACCTGATGCTCATTGCTCCTAACACAAGATAATATTATGTAATCCTTCTCTCTTCCTTGGAAAGAGTCAACACTAGCAACCTGCAGAAGAAATAGGTGCCTGAATAATAAATTTCCACAATAGCTACTGACAAGTTCAATTTTCTAATGTTAAAAAAAAAAGAAACAAAACCTCAATTTCTTTGTATAGCTGCTGCCTAAGAGCTCCATTCCTTGACATGTGATTCACAATATATGCTCGTTGCCCTTCATACGGTGTTATTACTCCGATCTTACAATTGTAAAAAAATAATAATATTAATAAGACGGTTCAGAAACACAAAAAAATAATGAAAAGAATCTGAGAATGATAAAAGGTAGAATGACAGCCAGTGCTACATATAAAGAGAGCAGAAAATTGGACCTGACTAGGAATTACTCCACTCCTCAAGAATGTAGTGACAATCTTTTCAACATTTGCAGCCTCAGTCCTGTTTAGATAGGATGTTCCACTTGCACTTATCTCTTCTTGGCCCATCTAAAGGAAATATATTTCAAGCATTAAACTATAAGGCACTACAATACGAAGTTAAAGCTGCATGATACCAAAAGGAACTGATGAAACTAAAGTGCTTCATATCCATGATACCTGAACATAGAAAAACATTGGACGGTTTGGAACCGGCCATGGAAAATCAATGCCAGGTGACTGCCGTTCATTGATAGTCACCCCATTTTGGAGAGTGCCTTCATAAAAGCTGTTGGATGGGAATTCCGACAGTGAAGGATGCATACGGTATTGAACCTGCAATCAGATACTAGAGTAAAACACTAACAGAAACTAGTCTTGAACACAATCCGCTTGCCATATTTTCTACATCTTCCAACATATGTTTGTTAATGCCAAAAGTGAGCATGCACAACAAGAGCAACTGATATCAATAAGCCTGAATGGTCCCATACACCGCTCAAAAGAAACCGAATGTCAGATTTTTTGAATAGAAAAAAGAATGGCTAATATGCATTTTACCCTACAACCACCATATCAGATGTTGAATATAATCTCTAATATGAATATGCTTCTGCATGTTAATAACCAGAATGTAATATGTAATTTTCCACATTGCCCAAATATTAATTGCACAAAAGGAGAAAGAGACACTAAGGCTGGTGCTTGAACTGCTATATTTATTATTTTGCCTTGAAATTTACATTCTAAACCACCAAACATGCTAGACAATCTAGGCATAGTTGGCAAACCCGGCAAGTCAACTGGGGAATCGCCCGAGTCGACCCGGATCGGAATCCAACTGGGTCACGATTCAGGACTGCCGATCCACATGCAAAAACAATGTTTTTTTATGCATTTTGTGATTTTAATGCATAATTCCCATAAAAGAATACTTGTTATAAATAATTATATGTTTCTAAATCATAAATATTAAAAATTATGTATAACTGAATACTTATATAGCTTAGTCATTGATGTCATGTGCTAAATTTAGTGATTATAGTATTATACAATATGAATTTTGATTTTTTCCATATCTTAACACTAGAAAATGTATAGTCCTAACTCATCCGAGTTACCAAGTTGACCCACTGACTTGCAAGTCAAGGGTTGGGTGATCCGACTCCGAGTCACGAGTTTGCCAACTATGAATCTAGGTATTTAAGCATTTGTTAGATTATTTCTTTTTTCTTTTTGGCCAAAGCCAAAGTGATGCAAATAATGAATAGCATACAGAAACTCCATCAAAAGAATCACCTGTAACCTAAATGGCTTCACCCCAAGCAGCACAAGGCGCTCAAAAAGTGATTGTGCAAGACCAGCACGAGCTGCCTTCTTGCACATGATGACTGGACCAAGCTGGCAATGGTCTCCAACAAGAACAACCTATTTGGAAAATATTAGAAAGAAGAAAAGATCAGTAGATGAAGTAAAAATTTCTGAGAAAAAAACATCATTTACTGCAGCGGTTGAAGAAAGAGTTACTAGTTAACATCTACCTGCTTCACACCAAGAACCAGAGGAATAAGGCACTCTGGTTCTGTTGCCTGAGTAGACTCATCAATAAGAACCTGAAAAAGCATTCAAAATGTTAGGATGCACACGACAACAAAACTATAGACAAAAATATCAAAATGCAGCTACAAACCTGACGAAATCTAAAATTTGATAGGCGTGGATCACCAGCACCAACACAAGTGCAACAAATGACATCTGCACTCTGGGTTATCTCTCTCTCTGTTGCCCTCTTGAGAGCCTTGTACTTTTTCTCGTCACTGCTGGAAAGCTCTCCTGTTGAGGGATCAGTATTCAGTAATAAACTTGATTTTATCAAGACAGCCTAGACAGAAAACAAATTCCTGGGCCGTAATAAAAATTTAGCTTCTAAAAGGCAATGGACAGGAGAAAACAGATGTTTATAAAGCCAAAACAGCTCAACCAAAAAACTTTCCCCCAGTCATTTTGAAGTATTAGAAATGGAATATCATGTGTCCGGTATTACCAAAGATACATACTGTATTTACAATTGCAAATCAGTAAAAAAACACAACATAAAATATCGCAAAGCTGATATGGTAACACACCCACCTACATGGCCAAAAGAGACCAGTTATACATTCCATTTTTAAAGGAATTGTACAATCATACACTACATAACTAGCAAATAACCACATAAAAGCAATATTAGAACATCCTCAATCCATCGCAAACACACTACAAGGATGCATGCAGTACGTCAGATGACATAGATGATCTTAAAAGTTCTTTGCACCAAAATTTGGAAAAGAGCACATATGGAATTGCCAAATAAGATAAAAAAGAAACTGAGTTTTTAGAGTGAACGTCCCCACAACTGAACAACTATCGATATAAATTTGATATAAATTACAGGTTCCACTACCACAAAACTGGTTCATGATTTTAACAGAATAGGGTGCTTCAAGCAAAAGTGATTGGATTCAATCTACTATACCTTGTTCATCCTTCAGCTGCTGAAGCTTATGAAGCTCACTCTTTTCTGATGTATCAAGGTGTCGGACCTGGCACAATTCAGAAAGAACAAGAAACTTAGTTTAGGAACAGAACCTAGAAAATGCAACCAATCAAGATAGGGGTTGCATATTATCGAAAAACATATTCCCAAAAAATGTCAACAAACGAGAATACCTGATAATGCAGTGTTAAATGTTCGACAGGTGAGCTTACAGCTTCCCTTGATTTTGCGCAAAGCCTAACAACCTGAAAAAAATGACAGAACATAACTACCAGAATTTCACATATGTTCACCAGGCAATAGTAACAATTAAGCATCAATATGAAACAAAAAACACACATGCCACTGCACCTGACTTGAAACTGTACAGTGACAAATGAATAGAAATTATTCCTTACGGAAAAAAAGTCATCCTTATGGAAAAAAATGAACAGGAAATGATGTTACAAACTAAAAATTCAACACCTCGTCTCAACCCAGAAAGAGCCAAATTAATTTAGGACTTTACCCCGGATAAGAACAAACTAAATGCCATTCAACCTGAAGAGGATTTGACTCAGAAAAGAAGTCATTAACCAAAGTTCCAAACCCAGTAGTATATGGTCAAGGATTTTGAACAGCAACTACAGGACATTATCTGATAATAACAAAAACAAACTAATAAAGTAACAAATTGACAGGAATCATGTTATCAAAAGAAAGAGTGGAAATATGATATTCCATTGTGACTTGGACTTAATTTGGGACTCAAATTAGATCCATGCTGAGTGGGATCAAGAGCCTACCAAAATCTTGTAGGTCCTTTAGATGAAACTGATATGGTCATGAGTCAATCAATCTTTCACCAAATTCATATGATTAAGCCCATCAAGTTGGAGATGTGTTTTAAATTTTTAATAATGTCTAAGACTCTAAATCCTACCTCTGTCTAGCACTCTAACCAAGTGAAAAAGAAAAAAAACTTGACAAAACATTTAGCAGACTCTTTTTCAACTTGCAGACCACCAAGTCTTTCAGAAGCATAAAGCCAAGTTACCAAGCCCCATTTTCGGCATAAAAATAGGAGGAAGTGGGCAATTATCTTTCAAAATTCATACAGGGTAAACACAAGGAAAACAATTTCACCTCACAGCATGCCTTTTATACAAAATAAGACAAAAGAGGAAGCAAGGAGAACCAAACCAGAATAAACTGTTAAAATAATAACATGAAAAGTTCTTTGGTCAAATAGAGATGCAAGGATACAACGGAAGCAAGGTCAAAGAAGCATTCAAAATCCAAAACAAGTCATGTTACTGGCCTTAAGACATCTGCCACCATATTGTCCCCCTCTATGGCCCCAAACAATGACCATAGTGTCTTCCAACACCTCTCAACCCCCTCTACCCTACACAAACATTTGAAAATTTTGCATAACCCTACTCCTCCATTATAAAAGCAATAGCCTCCCCAAAGTATCAGTAATTTTAAATATTCTCGATAGTCCATAACTCATCACCAGCAAGTAGACAGAAACATCCTCATTCCAGGAAACTACCTATAACCCCAATACCTATGTGGAAAATGGGTCTACAATCAGGAACTCCAAGCCAAGATAGCCAAAAAAGACACAAAGATGAGTTCCCCTGTAGATGTCTTTGAACAAACAACTCAAATCAAACAAATTCCAATTCAACAGAAACTTGATAAGAAAAGGTTTATGCTCTATGAGAAAGAGCTAGAGGTCCTAGACTCCTAGTAGTATGAGAGAAGGGAACTATAATCCTTGAAGCTAAGAAGTCAGTAGCAAGATAAAATTGAAAGTCGAGCTTCAGAATTGCACAATCGGTTGTACACTAATGATATCTGATAAAAAAGATTTCCTAGCACCTTGGTCCACCAACCCCTCCTTCCAATAAAAAGTTCGCTTACAAAATTACACAATCTGCAAGGTAAAGCCTCTCACATGAAGTCATCTATGGATAGACATGATGATATGCATTCAATGATATTGCTGTTTCTTTCCTTCTAGTCAACATTTTTTGCTTTATTCGCACTCATTTGGATTGGTCTCTTGATTTAAGGCCACAAAAAGTACAAGCTTATTTTTTCCACAATCCAAATAGTTGCTTTGGAAAACAGCTTTTCATTTTGAATTAGAATTGAACAAACTATGGTAGTCATATCATCCATCTATATACAATTTCATTAATGGTTATCGTAAAGGTGATAAATGATGATAATGTCACCATAAATAAACCTTACACAAGCATATCATGCTATCAAATTTGTGAAGAGAAGGGGAGGATTTTAGAAAATTAAGGAAATAAAATCATTTCTTGCAAAAGTGCAAGTAAATAAATTTAGTGAGCATTACTATAGATCATAGGACTTTATGACTATTTGTTTAAATCTTCACAAATCTGAATTTGGAGCATGGTTGCCAGTCGAGGAAGCGGGAGCGGGAAGCGACGCACTTTCAAAATTTTAGAAAGCAGAAAGCGTGGGACGACTTAGAAGCGAATCACGAACCGTCTCAGAAGCGACCTAGGAAGCGAACCGGAAGCGACCTAGGAAGCGAGGGGGAAGCGAAAAAAAATGAAAAAAAAAAAGAGGAAAGCGAGGGGGAAGAGTGTTTCCCATAAAAGGGAAGTGTGCTTCCCCAAAAAAAGGGACGCTTCCCCTACACGTTTCGGAAGCGTAACGTTTTGCGCTTCCGAAACGCATATCGGGGAATCGCGCTTCCCCTATTACATAGACGCTTCTGGTAACTCTGATTTGGAGTAAGGAAATAAATCAAGATGTGACATGCATCTGAACACTGATATATATAAAATTTGAAATTTGAAAATCTATTTCACATATAGAATACACAGTGCAGTTCTATGGAAGACAAACTGCACAACAAAAATACATTATACTGCTTCAAATGAAAAGAGAGGGCCATCATGCAAAATATTCCAGAAGACCTCGGAGTTTTCTCTCTATAGCATCCACAGTGATGCTTTATCACATGCTGCTGCTTTTCTCTTCATAAGCAAAAAAGAAAATATCTTGTTTCACATTCATGCAAACCCCAACCCTCGCATACATGTAGAAAGGAAAAAAAGAATTTGCATGAAACTAGATAACAATGTATATGATGCTTGATAAAAAGGCTGCCTGAAAATGGTAACTTCAACAAGCTAAGGAAGAACTATTCAGTTAAAAGGAAAGGGAAATTCATTTGGAAATACAAAAAAAAAAGGTAGAAGCCCATCAAAAAAAGACAAATGTCATTGCCTCCACTTGATAAGATTAATAAAAGTAACCAACAGACGTTAAGAAGAAAAATGTAAAAAAATAAAATCAATATAGCAGCAAATGGATATCAATTTCTTCAACCCCCCTCCAAAAAAAAGAAAAAAACAAGAAAGGAAACAAATAGAAGAAAAAAGGATTGCAGGCATTCAACAAAGAGCACATATTGAACACAAAGACAAACACATCTTTAACCATGTGGCATAAAGTTTTGAAAAACAAAGCAGACATGTCATTACCTTCAAACCAGTTGCACTGATCTTCTCAGCAAGCTGATCAACTGCCACATTACTTGGTGCACAAACTAAGACCTAACATCAAGTGCATATCAACAATAATTAGATGGAAATCCAATATAACAAATTAGGCAAACCAAAGCGCCAGGATGATAATAAAATATGTAGGACGATTGCTTACCTGACCTTGCCCCTGTTTGGCCATGTGATACACAATAGCTGCAGAAGTGACAGTCTTTCCTGTGCCAGGAGGACCTTGTATCAAACTGACTGGCTTCTGCAGAACACTCTTAACAGCAAAAACCTGTGATTGACAAGATGAATCTATCATCCAACATGTCCTTCCTATGAAAACTTCAAGCTTTTGAATCCACCTTAAACTTCTCAGAAGCAGAAGCAGAAGAAAACAAAAAAGACAGAAATGGAAGCATGACTGTCAAACAGATACACCAACACCTCCTACCTCATTGGCTTCTTCCAAGAAAAAAAAATAGTACATTCACATACCAGAGGATGAACTAAAAAGAAAGGAGATCAGTATCACTTAATAGAAAACAAGAATGGCTGGTAAAATAAACATGTGGAACATATAGAAGACTGACCAACATGGACATTGTACGAAAATGGCGTACCAAAGCAGGATCTTTGGTAGTAAAAAACAGAAAACAATTATCACTAACAATAAAAGCAGCATAAGCAGACAACTTCTAACATAAAGCACAAAATCCAAAATAAACATAACTGACAAAAAGAGAACAAACCCGTTGCATCCAAAAGTAGCTAAAATTTCAACCTACATATTCTCGTGTATGTTCATAGGTGGCATGCATGGATTTGGGGATTGCATCACATAGTAACACACAATCACATCAATAAGACCATAACAACAAGCCTTGTTATACACTCTTTTCAAGACGGTAGCAAGAATCAGACACCAGCCCTATTACTATTGCCAGAAACACGTATTACGTGAGACAAACTTCACACAAAAAAGAGTAAAAAAAAGAAGATACTTATACCTGTGATGCATTTAAATCTGGAAGGCCTGGAGCACCAAAGCGACGAGGCAGTGCGTTACGAACCACCTGAGCCTCAACCTCATGGCCCAACAAGTGATGATATATGTACCTACAATTGCAATCAAATTCCATAGGGTGTCAGCATCAGATCTACAATTGCAATGTTTTTCTGAAGACAACTGAAAAAAGAAGCCACCAAGATAAAGCCCTACATTGATATCAAAGAAGTTTGACTCAACAAAGTAGAAAAATGCATTAGTGCAAATGGAAAAAACATGTCAGCCAACATGAAGTGATAAAAAAAGTTCCAATTACATTGCAGATGAAGCAAAAACCACAAATGGATGTCCTACATGTATTGAACACAAATCGATATTAATAAATACATACAAAATATAACAAAGAACAATTTAGTGATTTACAAAAACACTGCAAGTTTTGACATCTATACGACCACACATAATGTTTTAAAAATTACATTTAACCGCACAATATTTGATAGCATGTAGCAAATAGGCACCCGAGAGCACCTCTGTTAGCTTAACCATGGTTTGACAATGGTTAATGACAGAAAAAGACCCCCTTATCATTCAATTCACTTTCTTGTATACTGGGCTCCTCTTTCACCTTGCTTTTTCTGTGTATTACTATTTCACCAGCAAATCTGACAAGTTCTCCATTTTTCAGCTTATCTCATGCCTAAATCGGATGAGATTCTCCATTAGACAGCATATCTCACCCAAAAATCAGATGAGATCCCCATTTCCAGCATTATCACCCCGAAAATCAGATGAGTTTTGCCATCTTTGGCACAGATCATGCCCAAAAAATGGACTAGCTTCATCGAGCGTTTTTAACAGAGAGCAGTTGTACAAAACCACAGTTAAAATTTAAAACCCAGAACCAGAGAGACACGATGAAAATAATGGCAACAATGAAAGCAGTGGAAGATTTTCGGGTACTGCCTGGTGGAGGGTTAGGGATGCAAAGAACTGTTTTTCGACAGCACTTCGGGAGACAGCTATGTTGACGGTCCATAGACAGTTGGTAATACGCCAAAACTTGGCCTCACATCTTCCCCAATCACCCTGCTTTACATCTCCCCCCACCTAAAGCCCTATCTGTCTCACAATCTTCCTCCAAACTCACCAAAACTCTCATCCATCAAACAAAACAGCCATAAAGTGCTCGTCCTTTGCAGTTTCCGCCTGCGATCACTTTCTCATTGAAGATCTTTAGGGCTTAATCTCCCTCAGTGGCCCTCTCTTTGTTGGGGTTCATTTGCTTGTATGTGGCGATTCATCAGTTTTCTCTTCATTGTCCATAGCTATAGTGAAACTTGCTTACATGCAAAAGTGAAATGGAGGATTTTTTGGACATTTTGTCACTTAAGGGTATATAAGTAATTTTAATACGAAGATGATGGTTTCCATCATCTACAGTCAGCTGAGCCGTCATCTGAGATTAACCTTGCAAACCCATACTGTTCAACGTAATTTTTGAGTTGTTAGGCATGGATTTGTAAATATGCAAAAACTTGAGCATGTTTTGTAAATTATTCTATAATAAAATATATACTGCAAAGGTTTAACATACAAAACACATATACAATATATTTGGCAGCAGCAAAGGTACCATATACTCCAATGAACCAATTGATACACGTCTATGTTGAATGCTTTGTGGATCTGGCTGCACAAAGGTAGTCATCAAGTTAACAGGTTCTAATGTTGTACGCAGGTTTCAAAAGAATTAAGAGATAAAAAAGAATGGCCACAATGCAACAATATAATATATATATATATGTGTGTGTGTGTGTGTGTGTGTGTGTGTAAACTATAAAACCAATTTTATCTCCTACCTGCCCTATCTGGTTCCAAAACACATTGCTGGAGCTTTCCTAGTCAGAAATTGCAAAAGTATTCTCTATAGCTAAATTAGTAGAGAATATCTATTAGGTCAGGTATTTTCCATGTTTAATGTGTTTAGATAAATAAAGAAACAGTGGTTCATATTGCATTAATATTTATGATAAAAAAACTATTTTTTCTAAATTAATCTCATCCAAAACATGTTTTTTAGTAAATAAGCAATGACACACAACTACAAGGTCGGATTAATCAAAAGAAGCCAGAAACTATAATTTTATCTTAAATGGTTAAGACAATTAGGGAGCATTTGTACCCCACAGCAGCAACGCAAATGCAACACTCCCTTTCCCGCTTTTCAACGGAGACCACACCCTTCCTTGTCGAGGGGTGGTCTGACTATGATTCTGTGGAAGGAGGCTCCGCAGCAGGCCCGTGACATGCCCTTAGGAGGATAAATTGGTTAGCACCTACCAAGTCCTCTCTCGCTCTCTCTCATATCTAACTTTAAACTAGTCACATTAATGTGAACAGCAATCGACTGATTGAAATGGCTAGAACACTTTTAAAAGCAATGGCCGTTTTTTAAATAGATGCTCAAATTTTGGAGTAGAAAAAGTTACTTTCAATTTTCAAAGTCAAGTTAATAAAGTAAAACTTGCTTTTTTTTTGCAAAATGTGTTTTGTGATTTTTATCTGGTTTCCCTCCAACAACAAAGTTCACTCTGCCCCTAAAAGTAACTTTGTATGTTTCAAAACAATGTTTCTTTTGAGGATCCTTTGCCCATCTCAATCAGTTGAACGCTGCTAAGATTAATATAACTAGTTTATAGTTGGATTAAAACTTATATATACATATACTTGTAATGTGACTTTGCAAATTACAACAACACTTGCTTTAATTGTTTAAATGTGTTTGACTTTTTTTCCCTAAAAAACAGAAGACATGAGTTAACCTTAAAAGTAACTAGTAACTACATATGTTAAAAAATGCAACCCCTTTTAAGGACGTGGCTTTTTCATTCTAAATCATGACTAATCCTATAAATAAATAAATATATGCATACATATGCATTATATATAGACACACAGATATATATATATATATATAGAATTATATTTATTGCAATAGATCGTAGGGAAAATTGACTTGAGATCTCATGATGCATGTTGTTTTGACTCAATCAGAAAATGTAGGTGTATTTAACATGGTCAATTTGCTACAGATCGACCCTTAGATAGCGTTCTTCAACAACAACAAATAATTCATTTTCTAAATCAAGAAATTTGTAATATCTATGATCATCAGTTGTACGATCGCCAAAAATTACCAAAAAATAAACATAAAAAAAAGGTTAGGTCGATGTCCCTACAATAGATCGAGTATATATACATAAATATATATAGGGAAAAGGAACCGTCCACGACTCCAACCAAAGGGCTAAAATCTACAACCGATGATGATATTAAGTCAGCCAATATTATCAGCAATTTATCGCTATATTTTCAAAATATCACAATAATATCATGATAATTTTTGAAAAACTCATTTTTTAATATTTTCCACATACATTTTCTATTTTTTGTTTCTTTTATATTTTAAAACCATCTAAAACTTATTTATTTATATTTTTTGCAAGAAAAATCATGCAAGACCAATGTTGTATGTATCGTACTGCATCGTATGATATGTATCGTTACTATACAAAACATCGATACGATACGAAGTGTATCATACGATACAGGGTTAGCACATTTAAAAAATGGACAAATCGTAATTTTCCAGTTTTGGATTTTAAAGACCTCTTGAGGACCGACTCCCTCATTTGTGTAGAAGCCATTAGAGAGGTATCCACGCACCCTAAGACTCGTGAGAGCGATTTGGGCATCGATCCGTGCGCAAGGGAGAGGGATTCTATGGTTTGCTAAAGTAAAAGTGCATTTCCACCATTTTTCTACTCAAGAAAGTGGATTAAGGTAAAAAAATTATTAAGTAAAATTACAAAGCTACCCTCCAAAAAAAAATCGCCGCTGGGGACGTTGCACCCTGTAACCTCCCACCAACTTATTGTGAAAATTAGAGATTTATATCAAAGTAAAAATCAGGCTACACACTCCAACAAAGAAGGCATTAGATGATTCAGCATGGCAATAGGGCACTCAAGTAAATGAGTAGAAACCGATTGAAAATCAGGTGCAACTATTGCCACAATATTTTGGTTTATGTAATGTGAAAGTATGAGTCTTGTGGCATACTTTTAATTGCAAGATATTTAATATTTTGCATTGTTCTTGTGAGACAGTTGATGTTTGATGATGTTTTATGCAGTTGATAAAGACAAATTATTCATATATGATTTTCTTGTTGTATTTTGTGCAATTCATCATTGTTTCATGTGTTATGATTTCTTTAGAACTTTTGCTAGCTTTTTCTGAATTTTTAGAATTTAAAAAATATTAAAAAATTGTGAATTTTTATGATACGATATGTATCTTATTTTGGGCCCGACCAATACGGGTAACGATATGATACTTACAACCTTGTGCAAGCCTATTATTTTCTTATCTTTTATCCTTGTGCAAGACTATTATTTTCTTATCTTTTATATTATTATTTATATTTTGTCAATATTTTTAAACTCCCGAGATTTTCCAACTTTTGAAAATCTCTCCGAGAAATACCCTCGTTGGTGACTATGATCTGCATACTCCTCATCCATTAAAGTTGACCATTTATTACTTTCATTAAAAACACATCACATTTTTTGGCACAACTGAACCACATTTGTGAAGGAGGCTACACCATATTAAGAATACTACACTTATTTGGAATTAAGCATAACATATATATATATATACTTCTGACTGGATGATATCTAAGGATAACAATGTCCTAGATACATTTAGGACTAACATGCACTACTTCAACGATAAGCTGGGCATAAGTTTAATCCACATTCACCAAACAACCATACTCCATTGACCTATAACCACGGTATACTTGTTACTAAAGTTGCAGACCAACGAAGATTTTCACATTAGACAACAGCAGCAGGTCATTTCTTCTAGTCAGACAAAGCTTGTAATTGAAGCCATTCATGACACATATATGCCAAGCATAAACACAAGTAGCAAACACTTATTAGGTAGGCGAAAACATCTTTTGAAGCAATGAGTGGTGGGAGGAAATATGGAAATTAACCCACCCGCTGACACTTGTTTCATCAACAGCAAAAGTCTTCATTGCTCCCTGCATACGATCAAAGCTAGTGCTCTTCCAAACAAAATCTACGCTGAAACCATGGTTGACATCAACCGGAACACCCTAGAAAATATGGCAATGCAGTCAACCATGTGAAACAAGAAAACATCTGCACCAATTTATTCCTACCATAGAGTAAAACTCAATGCATACCTGACTAGCCCGAAGCTCAAGAGCAACCTCCTCTTGTGCAGTCAGCTTGATCTAAGACAAAAATGACTATAATTAACTTCAAAAGAATTTGAATCACAGTCACAAATATCGGTATCAGCTATATCTCGGCAAGGCTATTTCTCGCGATATTATAGGTTTGGTGATAAATCTCGGAAAAATCTTGGGGCTTAAAAATATAATAAATAACAAAAATAAAATACATAAATAATAAAAGAACTAAGTAAAAAATGTAAAAGAAAAAAGAAACATATTTAAAATGTCAAAAATAAATCAAAACAGTAAAACTAATTGATAATATTGTGATAATATCATGATATTTTACCTATATTTTAGTTTGTTGAATTTACAGCAATAATATCACAATATTTTGAAAATATAGCTGATATCTGTGACTATGATTTGAATAAATGACAGATATTAGCAAGTCAATACCAATGCCATGAAAAATTTTCTCATTTGCAGAATTAGATAGCAAAATCAATCACAGAATCAAATTATAGATAAAAATGCTGCAGAACAAAACCTACCACATGCCCCACAGACTGCCAAGCAGGATGGGCTGCATCACCTGAGTATCGCAATCGCAACTCGTCACCAGGTACCAAGCGCAACTCATTATCTTCCTGTTGCAATGCGAGATAGTTGATAAATTGTCAAAGACAAGGTCACAGGACATTGTGCACAAAGAGATTGAATAGCCCACCGCCAAGCAAGAAAAAATAATATTAAATAAAGTACATAATATTAGACAACACTACCTTTGGGAAGATAAAGTATGCAACACGCTTCTTGTTAAGGCCAATGTCCCAACGAATAGTAACATTGTCCTTACTTTGTGACTCTTTCATCATCTACAAATTTATGGGCAAGTGCAGACAAAAAATTAACTAAAGTCAGTATTTGTTGAAGAAGCTGCATGCTAGTAAATGAAAATTTTAAAGTTTTGCACAGCATAATTATCCAATATAAAAGAATAAGTCTTCAAGTGAAGAATGCTTGAAACACTATTGACCAGAATAAATGAGATCAAATAACTGAAAGCAAAAAATTAGGCAAAGTCCATACTTTATCGTAATCTGCTTCCAGCTTTACAAGCGGCGCAAAAACATTTTGATACTGCAAAATGGAGGCCACTCCACAAGTCAAATTCAGATGAAACATTCCAGTAATAGAAAATATGAATGAAAAAATCGGCATCTAAGTTACAAAGACACAATGTCTATAAAAGGCATTGGCATTAACGCTGAAGAATCAAATAATTATAAGAGGAGAAGGCGACCTAAAAAATATATAACAGTACATTTTTAAGCTACAAATTGCTTTCAAACCAAATATATCAACAGAATAGAGCAATTATCAAGGTGTATCATGGTCACCCAGATACCTGGTAAGCATCTTCATACTTGAGGGCCACAGGTTGAGGTTCATCATCGACACCAGGTTTCTCTAGATCTTCAAGAGAAGCATCAGGATTTGTCTTCCAAAGTTCTTCAACCTTGTTTATTTGTTGAGCACTGATTTGGTGTGCTCTCAACTGCTCCTGCTCAGATGGAACCTGGGAATAACACAAAACGTTAACAACCATATATGTGCATCAAATCCATAAAAGCAAGGAAACAAAACCCCATTGAAATGCTTGACACCCAAATAGCCCAGAAAGAAAGAAAAGCATACCTTGACAAGCCATGGAAGGAAGCATCTGTCATCAATTAGCGGGCACCACTGACTCAGGTCCCAATTCATATCTTTCAGTGCATTGACATTCAGGCAAGGCTCCCTACACAAGAGAACCACAACACTCTCTGTCTTGGCAGAAATAAACCCTAGAAGGAATACATTTCTACAACCACAGTTATAGCATTCAAGGATGGTTTCTCCCAGTGGGCTGTCTTTGTGAAGGCAGACCTCCTTATGTTTTGCTCGAACCTGTCATACATGAAAAAAATGTCAAACATAATGGCTGAAAAATATAAAGTTGGAACCCAAAACCAAATCAACATCCCATGCTGAAAAATGCCCCTTTTCTATAGAACGGGAAAGCATAACTGGAATTGATGGAACTGAATATTCCATTCAGGGAACAAAAAAAATTAAATAATTTGTACCAAATTCATAAACCTTAATAAAAAGCAAACATAGCAAATTCAAAATTGGCAGATTGATGAAAAAAAAAGGTGCGCAAGATACTGTTCAAAATGACTCACAAAAGCCCACAATATTTTACAAAATAAACAATATCAATTTCACCAATGTGGCACAAAAAGCTGACAGTTTTCTATGGAACAAATCAATTCAGCAACTAATGAGTGATCAAACTGAAGCCTGTTTCTGATCAATTGACTCAAGCATTATATTATAATATTGACAATTTACAGCAAAAAAATTTGTGAAGATGCAATTGAATGCATTTTTCTTTGAACAAAAAAGGATCACTGAAGTCTTTAACCATGGAACTTTTGCCAAATGCTGTATCTACTTTGTAGATGTTTTGAATGAGATTAGTCATTCTCGTTTAATCAGTTTTTTTTATCTCTGCCAAGGTACACAAGTCCACAGTACATGGTAGATATTATTTGACCCAAAAGAAACAAGAATTTCATGAAGATTAGATAAAGAGGAAAAAGAAAGAGAAGAACCCCCAGATGAATGATCTCTGTCTGTTAGTCTGGCATCTAATTATTTCATCAAGCAAAACCAAGTCTTCAGGTCCAAGGTGCAGGGTAAAATAATCACATTTCTTAATCCAAAGAGAAAATTACAAAGAAAAAAAGACCACTAATTGTAAAAAAGTTTTACCAAACATCATTTGTGTGTTAACAGCTTCAATGGTCTGGGAAATATATAGCCTTTACAGATCTCTTCCTCGTACCATCAATGTCTTATGCACATGACAGGAAAAAAAATGACTTCTTTTTCACTTAGGCTTTGTTTGGGAGCCATTGTTGGGAGTGGTGATGACAGCAATGATGAAATTGGTGGATTTGGCAACAACATCCTCATGAGGACGCTTAGTTGTCAAAAGATGCGCCTAGGCTGGCTAGGCATAGGGCCACTGCCTAGGCTTATGGGTCTAGGCGGTAGGACCCTATTTTTTTACCTGGGCTGCTTAGGCTGTCCATGCCTAAGCTGCAGGTACATAATTGTCATATTTTTAAAAAAAAATTGTCTCTTTTCTTTCTTTCTTTCTTTCTTTCTTTCTTTCTTTCTTTCTTTCTTTCTTTCTTTTCTTCTTCCTCCCGCCCCAAAAGCTTTCTTTTTTTATTCTCTCCTTTTCTTCTATTTTTTTATTTTTACCTTATTTTTTTCTTCTTCCTCCTCCTTTCACTCCTCCGCTTAGTT
This sequence comes from Nuphar pumila, assembly GCF_984573655.1. Taxonomy (NCBI): domain Eukaryota; kingdom Viridiplantae; phylum Streptophyta; class Magnoliopsida; order Nymphaeales; family Nymphaeaceae; genus Nuphar; species Nuphar pumila. Next base: position 71,613,015 of record NC_143264.1, on the reverse strand, counting down.
GTCAAAGGTGCCGCCTAGGCGGCCTAGCCGAGGTAATCTCACGGTCTGATGCGCAATTGCACACACATATATATGTTTTCTGTGTAATTGAAAATAATTATATATATTAACATATCATAAATATATATTATAAATTTACAATATTATGTGTTTATATTATATATATATATATATGTGTACTTAATTCATATATAATATATAAGCATATGAGTTATCTATTTGACTGCTTTTATGTAATATAATTGCTTTACAGTGTTCAACAAGTTATTATTTGTCTATTGCTTATTGTTGATTGATTTTATGTTGTATACATGTTTGTTATTAATTTTAGTAGTTTGTTTACATATTTTGTATGTTTTTTTAATTCTTTTTATTTGGGGTACTGCCTAGGCCTCGCCTAGTCTTTTTAAGAGCTCGCCGCCTAGGCTCCGCCTAGCGCCTTCGACAACTAAGTGAGGACATTTTTGAAATCCACCCATTTATAACATCATCTCCCTCCCAATCGCGCTCCGATCGCTCCCCTCCCAAAACAGTGACTCCAATCAATGGAGACGCTTAGGAGTTGGTGAATCCCAATTACGGCTCCCAAATAGAGCCTTAAAGCATATACTAAAAGGCCATGGGCACATTTGGAAGTGGGAAAAAAAGGGAAAATCTGCACGAGAAATGAAAAACAGGTTTTTCTATGACATTCCAAACAAATGAAAGATTTTCTTATGAAAATTGTCCCTAGCCATGCATATGAAAAATCTCTCCACCTCCATATGTGATGAAATTTTTCATCTAGACTCATCTGTTGTTACTCTCCCCTCACTCTATCCCTTTCTCTTCATTGCTGGAACTTTGCCCTTTCATCTGCCAGCTCTCCCTTCCTCTCCTGTCCCCACCCTGCTCCACTATTACAACCTCCCCTATCTATGCCTCCTTCCCTTTATTCCTTCATTTGGTTGTGTGATGATAGGATTAGCTACTTAGATTTGCTATTGGAACTGTCATTAAACCCAAAAACCCTAGGTTTAGGTAAGGCGAGCAGGATCAGATTTTGAATTACTTTCGGTTGGATGGTAATCGCCGGATATAGTTTTCAGGTGCCAGAGGAACAACAAGAGAGAGAGAGAGAGAGAAGTCAAGTGTCTTGATCGAAGATGCATGGTCCACGTAAAACTAACCATCATCAAGTACTCCCTTCATCATCACAATGATGATGGAAGCACTCCTGATTCATCCCTGTCTCAGCCTTGCTCTGTTATCAGAACATCTCTTATCTCTTCATCATTTCAAGTTTTGGCCCTTTGGGGTGATTGCAATGCATCGTTGCTTTCATTTTCATGAATTCTTTTAACCAATATTGAGACCAATACTTGTCGGTTCTAATATATAAATGATGCATGAAAACCATCTAATCATTTAACAGATGATAATTTTCTATGAAAAATGTTCGTATGATTTGAAACAAGCTCAAAAATATCCAGTTGAAATTTTCTGTCATAGAAACAACTGTCACAGAAACAAAGGGAAATTTTTCATAGGAAAGTTTATCAGATTACTTTTCATATGAGAACTTCTCTTTTCCTATGAAATATGCAGCCCATAACGCACCAAAATTGTGGACATCCCCAAAGATTTATCTCAAACATATTTTCAGCCATCAGTTTGGCATCTACATAGTCACATCTAAGTATTCAACCTATGTTAATGGACCCAATTCTATCGTTTAAGTGTTCCCAAATTTTCTCCTTCGAAGTGCATAGTTTCCTTCTTTCCATACTACATATAAAAGAAATAATCCTTTCTTTTCTTCACTTATGGTGACCTATCTAGCTTGTAATTGGTTGAATTCAGATATTCGGACATTTCCTTTATTGCAATTACCTAATTCTAGAAAACTGTATGCATCCAAACGCACCCTGAGCCTGAGATGAAGAGAGTGAACAGGAGGGAAGAAAAAGGAAAACCTAGAAAAGCACGCACACAGCAACAGCGGTAAATTCGCTCCAAAGACAGAATTGCATATCTATCAAAAGAAAACATTTGTTCTAAAAACCCCAGAAAACAGAATGAAGTACGATAAAGGATAGGAATTATAAGGACGTTTATATTTCTTCACACGAAAAGCAAAAAAAGGAGAGAAAAAAGAAAACAACAACCAACCAGATGATTGACGATATGAGACCCGGACGTGTTGCCCCTCGAGTTGCAGAACCACTTGCGGCACGACGGCACATTGCAGCGGACGACACAAGCGGGGTTCTGCACCCCGCAGTACCGGCACGCATGCTCAGTGAAGTCCCCACCCTTGCTGAAATCGAACCCCTCGTCGTCCCCCGTCTCCTCGAAGTTCAGGCCGCTGATCCCCGCAGCGAGGGCATCCGCGACACCCTGGCTAGACCGGCCGCCCTTCGTGCCAGCAGGCCCAGGAGACGATGACAACGCCGTGGCGGCATCTGCAGGCAGATCTCGGTTGTTCGACTCGCTGGCGGCAGCAGCGGCCGCGGAGAGGTGGGGACCATCGGGGGACCAAACGGACGCCCTGATCGGCTGGCTCAGCTCCCTGAATTCGGGGTAGTCGTAGTCATCACCCTGCGTGTTGAATTCGAGGAAGGTGTAGGCGTCGCTGGTGTCAGGCTGCGACGCCGTCTCGAAGAGGTTGGGAACCACGGGCTGCGGGGCCATGGCTGACGGAGAAACCCTAGCTCCCTTTCGTTCTCCCTTCGCAGAGGGAGTCCGCTGATGCGTTGGGGTTTTCAGGGCGCTAGGGTTAGGGTTTCAAAGCCCTAGGGTTTTCAGAGAAAAAAGAGAGGGGAGAATGGGAAAAGAAGGAGAGGGGTGGGATGGAAATTGATCGACAGGAGAACGATGAATTAAGAGAAGGTTCCGCTCATGACGTTTCGGGTAATCGGATGACAGCTTGTTTTATCTCCGGATCCTGACCCGTAGATGTACTGAAAGGTCAAGCTCCACATTTTCTTGCCGGTGGTGCAGAAAAAATATCGGGTTCGACCGGATCTCCGATTCGCATCCGACTGGATCTCAAGAATAGGATCTTCATATATTGGGGTTGGCTCTGGACTACATGGTCCGGTCTTAATATTGGATGCTCACTTAATCGGTCGGATGAGCACTTGTTTTACCCCTGACCAATTGATGCACTAAAAGATCAAGTTCTGTAATCTTGTGAGGGATGTAAATAGTTTTTGTTTGGGTCTGATGTAGCCAATATCAGATCCAACTAATTGAAGTTGGATTCAGATGGAACAAAGGGTAACACCATATCCGACTAGACACATGTAACCGGATTTGGATATTGGTCGGATTCAGTTATGAAATCTTAAATATTATTAATTACACTCTGTTTTCTTTATCAAAACCAGCTTATCGGAGTCGGGATTCATGTTGGATTAAGGATTATGTCCAACCCTTTGATATCCCTATTTCTTGCTGGTGATGAAAAGGTGATCGGGTTCAGTCAGATCTCTAATCCAATTGGATCTTAAAATAAGATCTGAATGTATTTGGATCAGATTTGGAGTACATGATCTGACTCTTCAGATTCCGATCATCATGTTATATAAACCTTTTTTAATCCAGTATGCTCTTGTCCAATGCAAATCCGGAATCAACTCTGCTATGTCCGATCTCATTCTGATCCGGATCCATATTCGGCCAGTGCATTAGTATATAGAGTTGGGTCCGGATCTGCTATATGAACTGTATATCTGACCCGTTTGAACTATTGTAATCATAAATCAATCAATAGTACTTTTTGGAATAAAAGATTTCAAAAAATGAACGTGCTAAGAAATGAACTCGGGTTTTTTACTTCAAAAAGGGACCCAAAGTCAGAGACTCATTTCCTAATCCTCTTTTACCTTTCCCTTTGTTCACTACCGGTGTCATGGCTTACGTCATAAACGTAGGTCGTGAAAGGAACCTATTAACACAAGTACAACTAATTCCAATACTAGCATACTAGTGCTAGCCCAATACCAGCATAGATACAGTGGTATGCAAATTGGAAGAAGAAAAAAAAAATTAAGTCATATTGATGCCCTTGCAAGTAAACCACCAAGAGTTTACATTTAAAGTAGAGGAAGAGGAGTCACAAGTAGAAGAGAACAAAGGGTGGGTGAGCATGTGATTTCAACAGGTATTTTCTTTTCTTTGAAATTAGCACATATTCAATTGTCATACTAGTAGTACAAACATATTTAATCTTTTGTTATAAAACTTCTTCATCTTCATCTATATGACTTGTATATGCAGGTGGGCTAAAAAAAGTCATAATGCTTGAAAAAGTTATACCTTGCTTTAAATTATTGGTAAGTTGAATTCTTACATTGACTATTAGTGTCATGGGCCTATTTCCTTCAATAGGTCAATGCGGCGCGAGAGTCCTTTCTTACCACTGCAAGCCTACTTGTCGCTCGCTTACCAATCACGAAAGCTTATAATTAGAGTGCAAGAGAGAATAGAGAGAGAATAATTGCAATCACAAGAAATAATCACAACGAGGGTGAATAAAAGAAAGCTTAACACATTTGATTCATTCACAATTTTGCCTGCATGCTATTACAGTTCAAGTATACGGGTTGCCCCTTCAAGGTATTGATTCACCAGAACCGATCAGCTTACATCAGACTCAACAAAAGCAAAACAGACTCTAGACGCAACTTTACAATGTAAGTCGCAAGAGAACATGCCCCCCCTTCAAATCATGTGTCGTCCTCGGTGCCATCTGTTTCATGGTAAGCCCGAACTTCAACCGGGTAGCGGTTGTTCATTTGGAAAGTTGGCGCCCATATAGGTTTCGATGTTTCCTCCCACTGCACTAAGTATTTCTTCGCTTCGCCCAAATAGTTGACCTCGTGGCAAAGGATCTGACTAAGGTGCTTTTTGACCCGTTATGTTGTCGGGGCCCTTTGCATGATGAGAGCGCGTTGTGGCACGCTGCATTTCGGATCTTTGTCGTCTGGATGAAACTGCTTGAGGTTGCACACATGGAACACTGGGTGCACCTTGAAGTCTGGGGGCAACTCCAACTTGTATGCCAGCTTGCCCATCTTCTTTATGATGGTGAATGGTCTTTCATACTTTTTGAGCAGTCTGCGGTGCCGCCCGTGGAAGATGCTTGTGTGACCAAGATATAACTTCACCAATACTTGGTCCTTAACTTGAAACCCAACAGACCGATGCTGCTTGTCCGCCCACTTCTTCATTCTCTTTGCCGCCTTGTGTAGGAATGCTTTCACCAACTCATTTTGATCGTATCAGTCTCGAACAAACTGATAGGTGAAAGATGACCTTCCTTTTTCTTACGCGGCAAGAGTGTGTGGGGCCAGTGACTGCTGCCCTGTGGCTATCTCAAACGGGTTGTGGCCTAAAACTCGATCTTTTGTAGGTTGTAACAAAATTGTGCCACGTCAAGGCGCTTCACCCAATTTTTCTGATTGGCACTAACAAAGTGCCTAAGATATTGCTCAATTATCTCGTTGATGCGCTTTGTTTGCCCATATGTCTGCGGATGGAAGCTTGTTGAAAATAGCAAATTAGAGCCAAGTAGCTGAAATACCTCACGCCAGAACTTGTCGGTGAAGCAAGCATCGGGATCACTCACAATGCTCTTTGATATGCCACAATGCTTCACTACATGCTTTATAAACAACTTTGCAGGTAGGGGTGACAATTTTTAACACGACCCGCCAACCCGCTTCTTAGGCGGGTTCGGGTTTGGCTTAAACGGGTTCGTGTCGTAAAGGGGTCAACCCGCTTAACCCATTTATTAAACGGGTCGGGTTTGTGTTAGGGGTATGCCAACTCGCCAACTCGTTTAATAAACTTCAAGACCATATCCGCCATTAACCAAAAATGTAGGGAGAAAAAGGGAAGCACACCAAAACAAGTGGCCCCAACTCCCGAGAAGAACAAGTTTTTCTTCATGGCATTAATTTATTCTGCCCACAGTAAATATCAATCCACCGCCTCAAGGACGAAAACAGTGATCGTTATTATTATTTTAGCAACCAGGGTTAAATCCAAACCCCGCCTTGGGTTACCACATCTGACATCCCCCTTCCTTGAGCCAACATATTGAGTCTTGACTATTGAGACAACCCTCCTAGTAGGTTTTTTGCATTTCAGAGTCGCAGAGCGACGCTTCCGCCACCACAACCTGAAACCCCTTAAAATTTGCCACCCCTTCAACCGATAACCCTACCACCCTTTTTTTGAACCTCTTTCCGGTGCATGTGAGCAGAAACAACCATGTTGGGAGATATCACTGCAGTGAACCACGCACCACCATGGTCGCTCTTCAGCTCGTTCCCGAGCCCATAATCACTAGGGACCTCATCGGGACCCCCCGCGTGCTCACCCTCCCGGTGAGCGGCGTGACCATCCCCCACGGCCAGAACCACGTGGTCCACGATGCCTTTACCGGTGGCTCCCCTAAGACCGGCTTCTACAAGGACTCACTCGGGGACATCGCTGTCGTCCACGACGCCCCTAGGCTCACCCTTGACCCGCTCCATAACTGCGCGGGGATCGCGGCGATTGCAGCCTTCCGAGCCCTCGGTGTCTGGTCCATCGGCATCTCGGTCTCGCTGGAGAAGGGGCTCCCTCTCAACAACGACCTCAACTCGAGTGCGGCCAGCATCGCTGCCACCACCTTTGCCGTGAACGCCATCTTCGGCGGCCAACTCTCTGGCCTCAACCTCGTCCTCACCAACCCGTTTACCCGCCCACTAACCCAACAACCCATTTACTCGACTCGACCCGTTTATTAAACGGGTTAACCGTGTCGTGTCGGGTTACCTGCTTAATAAATGGGTCAGGTTCATGTTTGCCACAGTCGACCCATTTAATAAACGGGTCAGGTTCGTGTTGAGGTATGACCCGTCAACACGATCTGCCAACCCCCCAACCCGACCCGATTGCCACCCCTATCTGCAGGGCACTCCTTAGAAGCTGTGATGAAGGTGGCATAATTTGAGAAATGATCAACCACGACCAGAATAGAGTTGAGACCCTCTACCTTTAGCAAACTAACAATGAAGTTCATGGAGATGCTATCTCAATAACGTTTTGGAATTGGTAGAGGCTCAAAGAGACTGACAACCTTCTGGTTTGTCTCCTTATCTTGTTGGCAGATGAGACATGTTTGCACATATCCCTTCACATCGTCTCTCATCTGCGACCAATAATAGTCGCACTCAAGGATTTCTAAGGTCCGTTTTTTACCAGAATGATCGACCCATAGTGTATCATGGCACTCCTTAAGCAATTCTTAGTGAAGGCTTTCCCACCGTGGCACGAAGGTATGTCCTCTTTTATCATGAGGAGACCATTCTGTAGCAAAAATCGTTGAGTCTTCTCTGCCTGCACCAGAGAAACAAGGTGTTGTGTTGTCGGATCATGTTGCATACCTTCACAGATGCGGCTCAGCAATGCGCCCTCCAAATGTACTTCAGAAGGCTCTACGCGTGCAATTGCCAGTTCAGCCCTGCGGCTCAAGGCATCCGTCATAACATTGGTCTTTCCAACCTTGTACTTAAAGGCAAAGTCAGACTCAACCAAAAATATCTATCACCAAGCTTGTTTAGGCATCAACTTCTTTTGTGTTTGAAAATAGCTCATGGCCACATTGTTTGTCTTAGCGATGAACTGGGCACCCAGAAGGTAATGTCACCAAGTCCTAAGATAATACATGATGGTTGTCAACTCACGTTCATGCACCGTGTAACGCCTCTCTACATCCTTTATCTTACGACTCTCATATGCAATCGGATGACCCTCCTACATAATAACTCCACTGATGGCAAAGTCTGAGGCATCAATGTGGACCTCAAAGAGTTTCGAGTGAACGGGCAATCACAACACTGGCTCCCTGACTAAGGATTTCTTTAAGTCGTCGAAGACATCTTGGCACACTCCTTTCAAGAGCCATACCCGATTCTTCTTTAACAAATCTATGAGGAGCGCAACAATGAGGAAATAACCTTTGATAAAACACCGATAGTAGTTTGCCAAACCAAGGAAGGACCATAATTCTGAGACTTTACTTGGCGAAACCCATTCTTGGATGACCCTTATCTTTTGCTCATCCATACACAACACACCATGCCCCACAACATGGCCAAGGAAGCTTATCTCCTCATGCCCGAAGAGATACTTCTCTTGTTTGACATAAAGGTCATTCTATTTTAACACCTGAAACATTATTCGCAAGTGCCTGACATGTTTTTTCATATTATTGCTATAGATCACGATATCATCCAGGTAGACTACCACAAATTTTTCTAAGGATGGAAGATCTGGTTCATTAAAGTCGTGAACATGGCTGAAGCATTCGTCAACCCGAATGACATTACTAAGAATTTGTAAGCACCATAGTGGGTGACACAAGTTATCTTTGGCTCATTGTCATCTGCAATCCTCACCTGCTAGTAACCCGATCTTAAGTCTATCTTTAAAAAGACTCGGGCACTGCGCAACTGATCGAACAAGTCTGTTATTAGTGGCAACGGGTACTTGTTCTTTATTGTGACCTTATTTAGCGCACAGTAATCCATACACAATCGCTTAGAGCCATCATGTTTTATCTAAAATAGGACTAGGGCACCAAATGACGCTTTTGATGGATGAACGATGTCTGCATCCAACATCTCATCAAGTTACCTGCGTTGCTCTTTCAACTCAGCTGATTCCATGTAATATGAAACCATTGAGGGAGGCTTCGCTCCCGGGATCAACTCGATCTTATGATTGACCTCGCATCTTGGTGGAAGACGCTTCAGTAGTTTCGGAGGTATCACTGCCCGAAACTCCTTCAATAGTGGGGCTAGGTTTGGCGGTACTGTTGATTGCACCTTCCCTTTTTCTGCATGCACATAAACTAAGAATGTCTGCTCTTCATGCTTGACACCCTTCTTCAGTTGCATTGTCGATAACACTGAAGACTTGCCTTTCTGCGTAAGGCACTACACTGTGTGGGACAGGTTTGGCTTCATAATCGTCAACATGTTAAACTTTGGCAGCATCATAATATTTTGGCTCCGCAGAAACTCCAAAATCATCTTAAATTCGCCTAGGGCCACCACAAAGAAGTTAGCTTTGTCGGCCCAACTCTCCACTTGAATAGGCACATCTCTTGCTTCACCAAGGATGAGCTTGGTCTCAGAGTTCACTGTTTTGATGGTCCTCTGCTTTAGCCCAGGCTTCAAGCCCAACTACTCTGCCTCTTTCCGCGTGACGAAGTTGTGTGTGGCCCCGGAGTCTACCATTGCTGAAGTAGACTTTTCATTCATAATGACTTCGAGATACATCAGTTCTTTGTTAACTTGCATGTTCTCAACTGCGTAACTTTTACCTGCGTTGATCGACCACATGGCTCCCATCTGTGATTGCATGATCTCATAAGTATCACTACATTCTACCTGCGCAGCATTGGCATGCCCATCGTCCTTCACGAGGCACTTTGGGCAGTGCTTGACGATATGTCTATTGCCACAGAACCAACATGTCACAACTGCACCCTTGTTGCTATTGTTATACTTTGTGTAGTTCTATTTCTTGTCGGATTGATGGTGTGTCGATGACTCACCTTTGTTGTCGCGTCCTTCATCCTTTTTGCCTATGTGGTCAGGTTTCTTATCGACTTTGGTTGATGGGGTGAACGGCTTACGCTGAGTGTCAGCTAAGCGCTCGACCATCATATATGCATATTCCAAAATACGGAGGTTGCTCATTTCCACTTCAGACTGTGCCCATGACTGAAGTCCCACAATGAACCAGTTGAGCTTGTCCGCTTTTGACATGTTACATACCTCCACCATGAGCTTCTAGAATGTTCTGACATAGTCTTGTAACGAACTAGTATATTTAAGCTCACTTACCATCCTATGCGCCTGCCTCTGCATATTCCTTGACATGAAGCAATTGTGCAGCTCTATTTTGAAATTGTGAAAGATGTCTATCACACATTGACCCCTCTCCATGTCACTGCGCTTCTGCCTCCACCAAGCGATAACATCTCCATCGAGTAGAGCTGCTGCAACATTGATTCTGAGATCCTCAAGTGTCACATTCTGAATGTTCAAGTAGTCTTTTACTTGGAACAAGAATTTCTCAATGGCCTTGCTGTCGCAAGAACCATTGAACTTTGTTGGTCTTGGCATACCAATCATTGATGGCCTCTCACCATTTTTCCCATTTAGGGTCACTGTTCGCTGCAATGTGCAATTCTTCAACTAAAGCTCCCCTACTTCAGTCTGTAAGTCAGCCACTGTTGTCATCAACAAAGTGACATGTTCCATCAACAAGATCACCTGCTCTTGCAGACTCGCCACCACATCATTCAGTCAACCTAATGATTCAACTGCACATGAAATCACTTCTTCGTGCGAAGTCACATCTTCCATCAACCTATTGATAATTGCAATCATCTGCTCTTGGCTCCAAGGTGAACTCATCTTCTCAGCTTCGACAACTGTTTTGCCTTTGGTGTTGCACAAGTTTTGATAAGGCGCTACGATGTCTTGCTCACAAATCGCAGCCTGTCGGCGTGTCTGTCGACACTGACTCCAGAGTTCCTTTCTCAACACGAGAACATGTTCTGGTACCACTTGTCATGGGCCTATTTTGTTGAATTGGCTAACGCGGCACGACAATCCTTCTTTATCGCCGCAAGCCTACTTGTCGCTCGCTTGCCAGTTGCGGAAGCTTATAATCAGAGTGCAAGAAAGCAAGAGAGAATAGAGGGAAAAGAATTGCAATCACAAGAAGCAATCACAACAAGGGTGAATAAAAGAAAGTTCAACGCATTTGATTCATTCACAATTTTGCCCACATGCTATTACAGTTCAAGTATACGAGTTGCCCTTTTGGGGTATTGATTCACCTGAATCGGGCAGGCTACATCAGTCTCAACAAAAGCAAAACAGACTCTAGATGTAACTTTATAATGTAAGTTGCAAGAGAACACTTAGAGTCTTGTTTTTTTTAGACATTTGTTTATTATTTTTCATTGTTTTAGTTATGCCCAAAAGATGTTTTTGATGTATTTGCAAGGTATTGCTACTTGTGCATCTTTTAGCAATATTTGTTTTAAGTTGCCATGACTAATACATTCATAATTAGTCTATACTTCCTATCTAAATTAATGTCAACAATGGTATGGATGTGGGTCTGCCCTAACCATTTATTACTTGTTTAATTATTTCAAATGCATATGTTTATGGATTCAAATCTAGACTATGTGGTAGTTTCATACTACTTTTCTTGCCTACCACCAACATATCGGGCTCTCAAAGTTTTTTTTTTTTAAATCTGATAATACATATGGGATCTACATGCTTTATTTTATAGGAATAGACTCTTGAATCTTCTGATTATGATACATAGTTATATTTTTATAAGATTTAAAAATCAACGGTCTATAAATTTTTAAAATAATAAAAGCTTAAAAAATCATATTTATTTTATCAAAAAACATGAGTCAAGTGTCACTTTTTAGCAAATCAACCATGTTGAATGCATATGCAAGGTCAGATTTGCTAAAAACAAGCTGAAACCTCTATTTATTGATGATAGGCTCGTGATAGGCCTATCACTTTTTTCTCAAATTTATATAGGCTTAAAATTAAGTGGTCAGAACTAAATTATAATTTTAAAACTTGCAAAGTTACTATCATAGCAATAGCTAATTGAAATTGATTCTTGATTTAGTAAAACTTTTATCAATTATATATAACCGTGCCATCGTCTTTTAGGTCAAATAAAAATCTATTTAGTTTGTGTTCAGATATCAACTATTGAGGAACCAAACAAACCCAATTGCATTACAGTGGGACTAATAATTGTTGGGTTGATTGACCTATCACAATCTAAATATATATATATATATATATATATATATATATATATATATATATATTTTAAATATTCAATAACATGCTTCATGGTTATAAGGGAGGTCAATGGTCCAAGTATCATTGTAGGCGACAAACCTTTTGCTAAATACGTTCAGTCGGTCAAATTTACTTTTCTCTTTGCTAGTTATGGTGGTAAAATGGTACCTTGTTAACGCAAGAACAGCCAACGTTAGTTTATGATTGGGATAATTTGATTAAGCAATACAAAAACTTTGGTGGGCATTTGCAAAGTCTGAAACTTTTGGTATGCAAATGAATTAGGCCGAAATGTTTGGGGGCATATTTGAAAATTTCTCCTTTATTTAATAAAAAACATGTATTAGTTTAAGCATTTTTTATGTTTAGATTTGTTTTTTAGCTCAATGAAAAGAATCAATAAGATATATTACACGAAAAACTTGATAAGTTTCTGATCCACTCTCTAGGCTCTGCAAATTTCCTTTTTCTTTATGTAGTTCAATGCCCAATCCTTTCACGCAAATGATGTTTGAGATTGAACCTAGGCCAAGGCCACCAGTTGGTCAGACCAGACCAGGATCTGCATACAACTTAGATCTTGTGGGTTTGACTCGATTAGCAAAACAAAGTTACCCTTCTATGAAATTCGTCATTAGAAAATGGTTGGCCCACATTCTCCCCACATTTTCTTGCAGGAAGTGAAATTTTCATATGAAATCCTTTTCCTAAGCTTCTGTAAAAATAATTTCATTTAGAAGGTCCACGGCCTGGTTGTTTCTCAATGGTACGGAAGGCCTGCCCCATGAAACAAACGCGGCCCAAAGAATGGGCCAGACCCGGCCATTTCTCAGGGACAGGGCCCTGATACTACCACTTGGATCTGGAACCTACATGCTGATGCTCACGATAAGATGAAAAAGAGAAAAAGAGGAAAGGATGAAAGGGTAACTGTTTTCTTTATTTATTCCTTTAAACTTTTTATCAAAGCTCCATGCGGACCTATTTGCGTATTTTGCAAGAAGAAAAATTTGTAGTCAAAGAAAGAAGCATGCATTTTTTTTTTAAAAGCCAAACTCGGGCTATAAAGACCCCTGCCAGTTATACAACTATACCATTGGGTTTTGAACTTTCAACGTCCCAACACAAGGTGACGTGCACTAGCTGCTCCTACCAAACAAGTAGAGCCCGTGTTGGTAAGAAGCATGCACTATCATGAAGATAGTAGAAAGAATTGTTGAGCATAAGGTTTTGAACAAGGGAGAAGGTTGTAATGATCATCACCCATTTAATTCTTAGTTTTTTTTAGTCTAGTAAATCCTGCTTATCTGAGTCTGTGCAACCAGGTCTCTGATCCTGGGATGGTTTCTCCATGTAAATATAAAAAAAAGTAAATCCTATTTTCTAAAAAAAAAAATGAGGCTATATTCTCCTAACAAGAAAAAAAAGGTATGAACTTATATATTCTCACAAATTTCATTGTGACCTTGCCTGTTTCTAATATTTATTAAGAAATGAAAGCATCACCTAACATCATTAGCGCTTGATGATGTTCACGAGCCCCTCCAACCAAACACAAACACAAACCCAACTTGCTTCATCTCATTGGTACTAAAATCATGTCAAGATTGCTCCTAAAGGCTGCTCTAGATATAGGTGAGTCAACAGGAAGTATGAACCTGTGTCAGTGGTGGTTACCCATGTGATCAAAGGGGTCCTATGTCAAATTGAAGGCCCATGATCGAATCCCGCTGGCACATGGGAGTTGTCGTTGCTTTATCATGGCGGTTCGGGTAAATAAGGCTGGGTGGTTGTGTCCTGGACCTGAAGGTTTACCTTGCAGGGAGGTGGGCCCATTAAGTGACCTAGTTCTTGGTGAGGGTTCATTCATTATAAAAAAAAAAAAGGAAGTGTGGACCTGGGAGAAGGGGATCTAAGGGTTGAATGATCTTAATATTCACGATATTAGTGCTAGCAATGCTGAAATCCAGCTGAACACATAGTTCAAGTATCTTTTAATTTAATAAATGCTGCTTTTATAAGGCTATTATTTCAGTGAAACAAAAATTGGCCCTTTCAATATAAACATCTAGAATAGCGAAAAAGCCTCATAAGTTTTGTAATAAAAAATAAATATACCATATTTAATTGTGTCCTTTCCATTAATTTACACTAAATATGGTAAGGGTCAAGATGGTTTATATTTTATATCTTGCATGTCTTGTTAGGAATAAAGCTAAGGGGTCCTTTGGTTGCCTCAAATTTCAGATTCAAGGGTGCAATTCAAGGGTGGAGGTCTTGTAGAACAAAGGATCAACACCTTTCTAAAAAATATGAACACTTATATGAATTTATTACGCGTGAAAGAGATAGTGTAGTTACATAGTGTGTCACTATCAATCATATTAGACAGGGATTTGAGGTTCACATTTAATTAGATTCTGAAAACAATTGTAGAAAGCTTTAGGTATACAATTGAAGTTCAGAACAACCTTTCACTTTCAGACAGATGGACAGTCGAAACGGATAATCTAGACATTAGAGAATATGATGAGAGCATGTGTCCTGCACTAAAGAGGCGAGTGAGACAAACATGTTTTGACATAGTTTACCTGTAACAATAGTTACCACGTCAGTATAGAGATAATGCCCTACGAGGCACTGCACAAATGACCGTGCATATCATTAGTCTACTGAAACAAGGTTGGTGCAAGAACAATTAAAACACCAGTGGTTATTGAGTACTACATAGAGCAAGCGAAAAAAAATACATGACAAACTTTTGATAACTCAGAGTAGGCAGAAAAGCTATGTGAACTGATGATGTCGAGAACTCATATTCGAGGTATAAGATTTTGACTTTGTTCGAGTTTTTTCTATCAAGAGTGTATTCAAATATAGTAAGAAGGAAAAGTTTAGTCCCAAATATGTTAGATCATTAAAGATTCTAAAAAGGATAGATGCATCAACTTACTAGTTGGAGTTATTGCCTTACATATGCATAATGTGTTCTACGTTTTTATACTAATAAAGTACGTGTATGATCCATATCACGTAATCCAATATAAGAATGTTAAGGTTTAGAAAAACCTAACCATTGAAGAACAACGAGCCAAAATCATAAATCGAAAGAAAAAGTGTTGAGATCGAAGACTATGAAAATATTCAGATTAGCAAATGTATAACTCATATATACCATGGCTTCTCTTTCTTTGAATATTCCTCAAGATTAAATTATATGTTCCATAAATCTATGAAGTTGATAAATCTTCCTTTATACTTTAAGATTAACTGTAATGATGTTGTGTGTGTGTGATGGTGGCTAAGCAATGATGAGTTGCTGTCAAAACTCATTATCCGATTGAGGCATTTCCTTTTTCATAAGCATCCATTACATTATCACTAGGAAATCTAATCATTCAATTTTGTTTGTTTTTTTGGATAGTCTAAGAGAACCCTTCCCCCCCAATTTAATGTCCCTTCAGGTCTCTCCTGCCTAATAGGGAGTACACTCAGCTTAGACGTTGTACCAAGGGACACCACCCGAGGATTTTGAACTTG
Organism: Nuphar pumila; assembly: GCF_984573655.1. NCBI lineage: Eukaryota > Viridiplantae > Streptophyta > Magnoliopsida > Nymphaeales > Nymphaeaceae > Nuphar > Nuphar pumila. The sequence goes on along the minus strand of NC_143264.1, from coordinate 71,597,572 downwards.
TGATGTCCCATTAAGTTGGCGACATTTACAAGTTGCCCCTACCAAATGAGCAAAATCCTTTAGACCTAATCATTCAATTTTAGTATAAGAAAGATTTGTGAGGCCAAGTTTTTCTACATTGAATCATGTATCATCCACATTCAATATCTTCCTTCCTGTTTTAGATATCAGGTAAGACATAACCAAAAGTTCTGGCGTGCAGCTGCCCCATATTGACTCTCATTGATAAATTAACGCGGTTCTTCCAATGATAAAACCTCAAGGGTAACAGTCCTCCATCAGCCCCAAAGATGGACACCCTATATCAGTCCAACCCTAGCCCCAACAAATTTTCACCTCAAAGATGATCAAAACTGAGGGCTTTGTTAGCGTGCATGGGTATAAGAAATAAACAGGAGGGACTACTTGAAAAATACTGCAGGTGCTAAACCAACACCTTCCAATAGCAGCCATGATGATGAAATGAACTAACCTTTGTGCCACCATCAAGCTAAAGTAAAAGCTCAAATAAAAGCAAAGCAAGATTGAAAGATAAGAGTTCTTTTGCAAGCTTGAAAGATAAGAATCCTAAGTAGCGACGGCAAAGCACTTCCCAGTAAGTACATAAAAAATAGCTTTAAGGATAAAAAAAATGAAAATATAGGAACATCTGTTGGACAATTTGAGGAGAAATAAAAAAAAATTCAAGTAATCAAGTGTAAGTGGTCAACAGTTTATCCTCAACCATACAATTACATATCAGCAGATATTGATTAAAATCCATAGAATTGTCATACATCACAATCTTAAACGGTGATAATTCATGGACATCTATGATCAGATAAACTTTTGATGCAGCTTCACACTAAAATAACGTAAAAATACATAGTAAATCAGTCACATGGTGATGATGTTGCCTAATTATGCCTGTGGGACAGTTAAATGAACATGTGTAATCACTGCTAAACCACACTCGAGAAATTGAATAACTAAAATGATAATACAAAGTAAAAATCAAATAAAGTGATGATGGTGTTGATAAGAACACAGATCCCATCATTTGAAATAGGATGGGTTTCATCATGCATTCAATCCTAGCCATCCAATCAATGTCTAAATGGTTCTGCTGGATGGTTAGGATTGAATGTATGATGAAACCCATCAAATTTCAAATGATGGGATCCGTTTCCTGTTGACCAAGGCTTGTGGAACTGAACTAGTTAAAGAAGAGGCAATATTGATGCCAGAGATGTGCACATAAGATGCAAAAGAATATAAAGAGAATGCCCATTGTTAGACCACAATTCAAACCTCCCAAATCTCAATTCATCTCAAGTATACCGCTCTCTAGGTGTCATAATTCGCAAACCATTTCCTCTTTAAATTATTCTTACTCATAAAGTTGTAAGAAAAAGGATCTTTTGCAAATTAGCACCTATCTTTTCATCGATTTGCAAATTGGTCCCCGTTGTTTGCATTTTTGCAAATCCCTCCCCGTCTTTTTCATTAGCTTTTGCAAATTAGTCCCTGAGTAGTGAGGTTAACAACTATTATTTCAAGTGACAAAACCGATTAAAACAAGTAAATTGATGGTTCAGACATTAAGGAGGACCATTTTGCAAAAATCTGAATAAGGTAAGGACTAATTTGCAAAAACTAAAGAACATAACTCATTTACCCTCCCCCAAGCTCTGTACAAATATCGAGAGATTTATGAAAAATCTGGTGAGAAATTGTCTGAAAGTTTAAAACCGCAATTTCTCGCAAGATTTTCAAACCATGACAAATATCGTGATATTTACGATTTTAACAGATAATTATTGCAAGATTTTTTTAAATGTGTTTTATTTATATTTTCTTATAAAAATTAAATATTTTTAAATTTATTTATTTTTTTGCCAAGATTTTGTAAAAAAAAATGCGAGATTTATGAAAATTTCAAAATCTCCTGAGTTTTTTGCCGTATTTAACTTTTGTCACTATTCACCCAAGGACCATTTTGCAAACAATCAAAGACAAGCACTGATTTGCAAAAAGGTGAGTTAAGATGGCCACTTTACCCTTAAGTGTTATATCCACCTTTAAGTGGCAAATAGAAGTTGGACATGCGTCTGACCCGAAATACCCAAAGCAGCAAGGTCCCCACATTTTCTTGCTAGCTCATAAGCTGAACATAGTGGGGCCCACAAATTTACGTTGGGGTTGGAGTCTTTGGACAAAGGATAGTGGATCCACGTGAAATGTTGAAAGCTGATGGTGCCTGCGCCTATGACTTCCTAGTTCCTAGGGTTGTCAATGGATCATGTCCAAACAAAAGTGGGTCTGGATTTGACCAGAATAACACGTCAATTGGATACTGACCTGGAACCGAAAGGATGCAAAGACAAAAAAAATCCGTAACCTAAACAAGTTCAGAGTTTGCTAACGCTGTTATAACATTCCGTATAGTTCTCGTATTTCATTTTTCTTTCAGCATGATTTGCTAGTGGGACAACATGGTACAGGAAATGGTTAATAAAATAACAGGACAGAACTGGATATACTCATTAAATATTGTTCTTGGATATAATATTGATCTAAGAAACATGCTAGACATAAATCAACCACAAAGCTTGGGGATGACAGTATCCTGCATTTCATCTTTTTCAAATCAAATGGCATTACAACCAATACATTCAGATCTGCTATTGAATCCAAGATGACATGCTTGTCATGCCAAATTTATTGCTTGTAGACAATCAGAAATAGGGATGGCAGTGGACCGGGGGACTGGGGCCACCCTGCCTCACCCCGTTTGGACCCGGGATGAAGGGTATGAAACGAAGATGGAGGCGGGGATGAAGGTTAAAATCTATCTCCGTGCGGGGATGGACTTATGTTTTCCCCCGCCCCGCCCCATCCCTGTCTCAATCCCCGCCTTTCTCTGCCCCGCCCCGTCCTCAATCTTTAAGGGATGGATATAGACCGAGGGGAAACGGGGGCCCGCCCTCCCTGGCCCCCGTTTGGATCGGGGATGGAGGACATGAAATGGGGGTGGAGGTTAAAATTCATCCCGGTGCGGGGATGGAGGTGGGGATGAAGGTTTAGATTTTGAAACAGGGCAAGGGTGGAGACCTTGTCCCCCGCCCCGGTCCACTGCCATCCCTAATCAGAAAAGCTTATTGAAACAAAGGATGAAGGAACATCACAAGCTAATCAATTCAAATATGATAATACCATTGATCCTTTTCTTTTTTATTCATAACCCAAAGAAACCACACTTGGAGCGAAGACCTGGTTGCACTTGCTCAACCTGCCATATCTATGGTCATCGTACCGGCAGAGTAAAACTCCGAGGCTAGACCCCCCCCCTCCGAGGCTAGACCCCCCCCCCCCCTCCGAGGCCTATGCTATGCGTTGGCTTGCGTTGAGAGGCAACACCCACGAGAATTGAACTTTTACTGCTTGTCTAGCAAACTACGCCAACCTCCTTGGGGGCGATAATACCATTGGTCTGCCTTAAACAATGGGCCGAACCCAGTGTAACACCACTTTTTTGGCTAGTCCAATATGTCACCAACTTGTTGAAGCTCTCAAATAACATTCAAAATTCCAACAGTAGCCAGTTGGGGAAATATATGTAGGAATTAAAATTATGCAACCCATATGCTCAATTAATTAAAAAGAGATAAAAATGCTAGTTAACAACATACAAACTACAAAGAGAAAACATAAATTGAATTTAAAAAACCTTGAGGCCCTAACTTTTTAAATCTTTTGTAATCCACGTCAACGGCCAGAGTTGTCCGATGAGGAAATGCCTCATTTGACAAATGACCTGATCCGAGTCCCTTCTAAAATGTTCTTTTGTGCATTTTTACCATTCACCCGTTGTCCACACTTCACCCGTTTAATACTACATGTTTTCCTATGTAATAAAGGTACAATACTATTAAGGGAAAATCATATGCTCAAGCTCTATCAAGTCAATCTAAGCATGTAAATGTGTTCAACATGGTTTGTTTTATAATTATAGAAGCTTGATTTTAGTGGCGGAGCCAGGGGTGGGCATGGGTGGGCGGTCGCCCACCCCAGAATTAGAAACCGAGTCAAAATATGATACGACTCGGGTCTTCTTCTTCATTCTGCACGATTTGGTGGTTGCATTCTTTCCTTGCGAATGCTTGTCGAAGAAGATCAGAGCAGGGCGGTGCAGGAGTGGACATCAAACCTCCCTACGATACAGAGTACCCTATGGCACCCAGACGCAGGAGACGGTGGACATGGGATGGAGTCAGCCGAGGGAGTTGCTCCGCCTCATGCTGTGGCGAGGACCGTCCCCTCCGAGAGGGAGCTGAGGAGGCACCTCAGTTGGAAGACCTTCGGCTTGCTGCTGGATCACCACCGAGAAAGAGGTGGCTCAACTACCGAAACATGCTTTCGATCTCAATCTATGATCTTCACCACCACGGAGGCTTCGAGCCATTGCGCCACCGATAGATGTCGATCATCACCACCCGAAGTCTGCCCACCCAACGAAAAACTTCTGGCTCCACCACTGCTTGATTTATGTTTTTTCTGAAATGAGACACGATTATTTAACTGCAAAACCAACCAAATGGCTGTTATTATTTACAAAACTTTAACATAGCCCCTCCATGACTGACATCCAAGTGCTGGTAGGAGGGGGGGGGGGCTTAGTCTCAGAGTTTTATGCTGCCAGCATGACGACTGTAGGTATGGCAGGCTGAGCCAGTGTGATCAGGTCTTTGTAACATGTGTGGTTTTTTCGGGTAATAAATTAAAAATAAAGACCCTGGCATGCATCCAAGTGCTGGCCCACTTTAGTCCACATGCTACAGAGTATACCGAGCCTTTGGGAACTTGGCAACATGCAACCTCCACCCACATCTCACAGTGGCAATGGGTCAGTTCCAACTGAATTCACCATCTGCACTATCCCTTGAATGTCGTAGTGCACAAATGCTTGTGTTGGTCCTGCGCAGTCACGCAACTACTAAAGTTCAACTTGTCCACGAAGAATAACTTCATATGGGAAAAATAAGTCATTTAAAAAATCATTCTGCTTTTTGATATACATAAAAACCCGAAGCAGGTTATATGTTTCCCCCCTCTCCAAAGATGCACATGCGTGTTCGAGGGTACAAATGAGTGACACGTATATAAGCACATGGGGCTCGTATCCCTGTGTGTGTCGGCATCACTTAGCATCGAAGTTCTGACATGCGTGTTCGAGGGTACGAATGAGCGGCACGTATATAAGCACATGGGGCTCGTATCCCTGTGTGTGTCGGCATCACTTAGCATCGAAGTTCGGTGCGATTGCAAAGACTTAAGTACCCTTTCCTGCCATTCTCGACATAAAAGTTCGAGAAAAGAACAAAAATGTCCTCCATCCAGAAAAGGAGGATGATCTTAACGATAAACTCCCTTGATATCGCTGGATCACCCTTTGACGATGCATCATCTGCTGTAACAGGAGCTCTCTTTGACGATGCACCATTGTCTGTTGTCGCTGGAGCACCTTTTATCGTTGTTTACTGTCGTTAAAGCAACCTTTGATATCGTCTGATGTCGTCGGAGCACCTTTTGACGTCGTCTGCGTAGTGGGAGCACCGTTGTCACTATCGGTTGCATCTACCTTCTCGGTGTTTCTCCTCCACTGTCAGATTACCAAAACTTTTGTTGTTTTGATCAGTTTCGTTATATAAACAAATCGATTTGTAAATCTAAATGCTAAATCTTACAACTGGTTGTACTATTCATGCTAAATAACACATATTTTCATACTGAAACAAATCGATTTGTACCTATCCATTTTCTGGGTGTCGAAAAACAGTTAGCACGATTTATTCTTATGAAGACCAAACATTACAACGATATATACTTATGAAGGCTAAATTTCTACAACGATTTATATGTTTGAATGCAACAGTGATTTAAACATTTATTGCAACAACGATTTGTACGTTCGATGCAACAATGATTTATACGTTTGAAGCAGTAGCGATGCGTATTTATGATTTATGAAATTACCACGATTTGTACTTAAGTTTGCTAAATCATACAATGATGTTTACTTATGAAGTTCAAATGTTACAACGATATGTACTTATGAAGGGTGCGATTTCTACAATGATTTGTACATTTGAAGCATGAATAATTTATACATTTAAATCAGTAGCGATTTGTATAAGGAGTTACAAAAGCAGGTGTAGAATTTGGAGAGACAAATGCGGTTACAATATGGTACACTGGTAGAGATGATTACCAGTAGTTTTAATAAGATCAAGGGAACCAAGAGGCCATCGAGGAAAGAGAGTCCACCAAGAAAAAGAAAGAAACAATTTGTATGTCATAGTCCATCTGAGTCATCAAGTGCCACTGAATAAATATTATGTGATTTTTGCATCCTGATAATTATTTGTTGTAATTCTATAATTCTATAATTCTTTGTTGTATTTTTATAATTTTTTTTTGTAATGTGATATTCTATAATTATATAATTCTTCTTTTAATAAGTGTAACACACAAGTACCACTGAACAAATTGTTGTAATATTCGACCTTCATAAATAAAAATTGAAGAAGCGTTTAGCGTTGTGTACTCTAGAAATTATGATTTACTTTTACGAGCTGTCTTTCTATCTCGATTTATACAATGATTGATAAAAGATTGAAACAATTTGTACGTATGAAGGCTACGTGCTATTGCGATTTGCTTGATACCAATTGGCTTGCAACCAATTATAATTCTTTGTTGTAACGTAACATTCTATAATTATATAATTCTTTCTATAAGAGATCATAATTTTTTTTTTTATAGAGGAAGTGTTATATCATGATTTGTATAGCCACATACATAAAGAAGAAACGTTTTGTCTTATTGTGATTTGTGTTTACGAGCTTCGTCTATGTGAACGATATGTCATATCGTGATTTACACAATGACTGATTCATAAAAAGCAGAAAAGAAAAGTAATAAACAAATCAATATGATGTTTAGACTTAGTAAAGTACAAATCGAGGTAACTTCAACGATATAAATCAAGGTAACTTCATAAATACAAATCAATTTCATTCACAAATACAAACAAAGACATATCGTTATCGCGGTAACTTCATAACTATAAATCGACGTGATTTACAACCACATTCATTTATAAAAAATATGAGTATCTTGTTACAATACATCATGACCAATGGTTTGGCTTAGATACAATACATGACCATCATCATCGAAGAAAACAAACATCATCATCAGCATCACCCCCACGTCCAAATAGTGATGTGCTTCGAATGCAATCCAAGTAGAGAAGATAGAGCTGCAGAATGTATGTGATCCCATCAACATCGATATGTTTCTACAGACAAACATGATGAAATCGCACGACTGTAGCATATTTGCCACGAAGTATATCAAAGATTAGGCAAATATTTTTCCAACTGCGAATGATAGTTTGCAAATGATGGAGGGGCCCGACAGTAAGAATAGATCAAATAGATGGTCATCAGTATCACCTCCTGTCTATCATGCAAAATATCTGTACTTGCTCTGGTATGGCGGTAACGATTGAGGATGATTATGATTGTTATATTCTGCATAAACTTTGATATACTTCACGACAAATATGCCACAATCGTATATCAAGTGGAATGCTGATATATACTTCAAGGATGAAAACATCTATGCTTTCTTCAAGATGATGATGATGGCATCTTATGTGTAAACTTCGATGATGATGGTCATGTATTGTATCTAAGTCAAACCATTGGTCATGATGTATTGTAACTGTAAAACGATGGAGTATCTAAGCCAAACCATCTGTGTTTTCTTTAATGATGAAGTTTTAACTTCGATGATAATGGTCATGTATTGTATCTAAGCCCAACCATTGGTCATAATGTATCTATGAAACATTTGTGGTTGTAAATCGCGCAGATGAACTATGATATTGTTTTAACATCTATATCTTACAACTAGCTTGGATCAATATATGCTACCTGAATATGAAAGCACAAGTTGGCATGTTACTTGATGACTTTAAAGTACAAGTAAAAAATAAGTTGTCCTATCGTGATTTACACAATGATTGATAAAAGACAAAAAAAAAGAAAAAATAAATCGATATGATGTTTATTGGTAAAGTACAAATCGAGATAACTTGATAAATACAAATCGACTTATAACCACATCGATTTAAGTTTTATACTATAACAATATTTTAGTAACAAAGGCAAATCGTTTTGGCAGACATAAACGTTAGTGTGTAAATTGCGATATTTATTGCAACATCCACTATAAGAAAAATGTTATTTAGCGACAGAAATTTGCGACAAAAATAATTCATCATAAAGTTATGATGGATTAGAGAGAGAAAACTATCCATCCCTAAAATTGGAATTAGTTGCAGAATTAGCGATGAAAAAATTCGGTCGCAAACACCGTCGTAAATTTACGATGGATTAGTGATAGAAAAATTCTATCTCAAACTCTATAGCAACTTCGCGATGGATGAGCGACAACATTTTTCTATCGCTACTCCATCATAAATTTACGATGGCATTTGCGATGAAATTTTTTTGTCACTAATCCATCGCTAAATTTCTCATAAAACCCTAATACGAGCCCCTTTATTTTCTCTTTCTATTTCATCTCGTCGCTCGTCGCTCATCGTCCACCGCCCATCGCCCATCACCCGTCACTCTCTCTTTCACCTCCTCCTTCTTTCCTCACTCCATCTCTCTCACAGTTGTGTGCCACCGCCGTCGACCCTCGAGCACTCTCCCTCTCGTCGCCTTTCCCGACCTGCCGTCGTAGGCAAGCATCGCTGCCAGGCAACAGTGCCACCACCACTGCTTCCCGATCCTTCATCTTCTTCTTCTGTTTACCAGGATCGACGCAGGCAACCCTCTCGGCTGCCTCCTTGCCTCTCTCGTGTGCTCTCACCGGTGACCCTTTTCGGGTAACTCGCGACGCCAGCCGCCTCCGCAGGTAACCTCTTTTCCCTTTACGTGTCTTCTTCTTCTTGTCTTCCTTTTTCTTTCCTGCTGACCGACAGTGGTTAAAGCCCTGCCTGTCTGTCTTTTTCGGCAACCATGGTCGTTCGACAGAGGCTGAAGCCCTTGCCAGTATTTTATCAGGTCGGTAGCCATGGCAGTTCGGTAGGGGCTAAAGTCCCTGCCAGTATTCTCTGTCTCCCTATTGAGGTAGAGGAGGGCGAGACCCTCCCTGCTCCCTGCGCTCCACCTCTCTCGCGTTCAGCATGCCTGTGCCCCCGACTTGCTTGCTCACTCGTTCGACGGTTATGTCGGCTAATGGGGGAGCTTCAGGCCTGCGGTGCATACTTTCGGCATGAGTGGGGTTGGCTTTGGTACCCAACACCGTCATGGCTATGCGTTGTGCTTTTGCCACGAGGTGCTTGGCCCCCTTTCTGTGTCCAAACAGAGTCCATATTTTCCTTTGATTTGTGTGATTAGTTTCCCGTTTGATTTGGATAAACTGAGTTTCCGTTTGTATATTTATGCTTTGCAGGTGCGTACCTGAGCTAATTGCATGATGCTTAGTGCTAAGCATCACATGCGGCTAAAAATATCATACAAAAAGAAATAAAAAAAAATACAAAGGCAAAAGCATGCGAATCTGGTAAATAACCGTTGTGAGTAAGTGATGCACGCACATCACAAGTTATTTACTTTCTTGGATGCAATACTTTTCTGTTCACACACTCACTTAGTTGTGAATATCTAGGACTGCTTTGCTGAAGTTTGAAGATCATGCTGAGCATGATTTGAATGTATGAAAATAGAAGTGCTCTTATTTTTGAAGTTTGGATTCCATGCTAGTCATGATAGTAGTTAGCAAGATATTGAAGTGTGTTTGCTGCAGGTACATGTTTGACATTGTTGTGGTATGAATGAGTGATTATATTGTCATGTTTGATGTGACTGTATTCATGCTTGCATGAAGTTATTTTCAATTTGATTATGCCTTCCATGTAAAATTGTATAATGAAAACATGCTTCAAATGAATATATCATGTTGATGAATGTGATTTCATCATTCTAAATATCCTTGTGATGAGTGTAAATATGATATGATAGTTTTGCACATGAAAATATTAAGTTATTAATGCATACATCATAGTTCTTGTGATTGAATGACATTATATATATATATATATATATATATATATATATATATATATATATATATGTGTGTGTGTGTGTGTGTGTGTGTGTGTGTTATATTAAATCATTACATCCATCATCAATGCATGATAAATTAGATATTTTCTTCATTATAGCATTATTATGATTCTTTTTCTACTGGTAAAGATAATATCCGTAACATCATAGGACAAAATGACTGTAAATTGTGAATGGATGTACTGTATGATAGTTGATAATAAGGTGTCGCTCGAATATGTGGATGGTGTTGACAATTTTATTGAATTTGCAATAGCAAGTGTCAGTACAGTGGATCCCATCGGTCGGATCAGGTGCCTCTGCACGATATATAAGAATAATCGATTTGTAGAATCTCATGGCGTTAGATATCACCTATACAGGAAGGATTTTGTGAGTGGTTATTAGAATTGGATGCTTCATGGTGAAGAATTTTAGAAAATTTTTGACGTACGAGTGGATGTGGTGCACGATAATAAATATGTGGATTTGATATTTGATGTTGCATGACCAAAACTGGGTTATGCTATGGGTCCTAGTGGTGTACTAACTGGGGTAGAGGAAGAAGTACCAAACGATGCAACTAGTAGATTTTATGACTTACTTAGAGATGTTGATGAGCCACTGTAGAATGGTTGCAAGAGTTATAATATCTTGTCTCTAGTTCTTCAACTACTAAATTTGAAGTCAGAGTATAATTTGAGTAAATCATGTTTTGACCATCTGTGCTCTATTGTAAAGAGTATGTTGCCCAAAGATGAGAAATTATCATAAAATTTCTATCGTGTGAAGGTTATGGTCAACGCTATAGGTATAGGGTATCAAAAGATAGATACTTGTCCAAATCACTGCATATTGTATTTCAAAGATCAAGAAAATAGTAGATCATGTCTATCATGTGGGCATCCTTAGTTTAAGCCAAAGACAATAGGCAATGGTAGCACGGGGTCAAAAGAAGTGTCATACAAGTCACTCTGCTACTTCCCTCTCACTCCTAGATTGCAACAACTGTATATGTCTTCGAGGACAACTAAATAATGAGATGACATACAAATAAAGTTTGACATGATGAAGACAAGATCACACATTCTGTTGATGCGGAAGCTTGGAAGCACTTTGATCATACTCATCAGACCTTCACAATGAAAGTGAGAAATGTTAGGCTCGGTTTATGTACAGATGGATTCAATCCATTTGGAGGTAGATCAACCCCATACTCATGTTGGCCAGTATTTGTCACCCCATACAACCTTCCTCCACGCTTGTGTATGAAGCATCAATTTTTTTTGTCTCTATTGATCCCTGATCCGACTTCTCCGGACCAAAATCTTGATGTATATTTAATGCCATTGATTGAAGCGCTGAAAATACTGTGGGATGACGGTGTTTTCACGTACAATGTCCACAAAAAATAAAACTTCAATATGAAGGTTGTTGTTCTATGAACAATTAGTGACTTTCCTGCATATGGTATGTTATCTAGTTGGAGCACACATGGAAGGTTAGCATGTTAGTACTGCATGAAGGATACAAAATCTTTTAAATTGATGCATGAAAGGAAACCGTGTCTGTTTGATTATCACCGTCGATTTTCACTCAACGACCATCTGTTACGATGATAAAATAATGTGTTCCGAGCAAGCACAACTAAAATAGAAGGTCCACCTACACGGTTGTCTAGCATAGAGATTTTAAGACGATTGCAATATTTTCCATATGAACTGACATATGCCCGTAGTCCGACGCCCTTCCTTAGATTTGGGAAGAAGCATAATTGGATAAAGAAATCTATATTTTGGGAACTACTATATTGACCGATCTTAGTGATACGACATAATTTGGATGTAATGCATATAAAGAAAAATGTGTTTGATAATATGTTCAATACGGTAATGAATGTCAAAGGAAAAACAAAGGATAATTCGAAGGCCCGTATGGATTTAAAACTGATATGTAAAAGACCAGAATTGGAACCCTAATAGTACAATGACAAAGTACTGAAACCAAAGGCCAGATACATGCTTGAACCAGATCAAGTAAAGCAGATATGTCAGTGGTTGAGACAGTTGAGATATCGAGATAGATACGTCTCTAACATTGCTTGGGCTGTGAAGATAGATGAAGGATGATTATATGGGTTGAAGAACCATGATTGTCATGTCATTATGCAATGGTTGATTCTCCTAGCATTCCATGATATGTTAGACAAACGTATATGGGGGGTATTATCCGAGTTGAGTAGATTTTTTAGAACATTGTGTGCATCAGAAGTTGTAGTAACTGAGGTAAAGAATCTCGAGGATTCTGTCGTCACTACTATTTGTCAGCTAGAGAAGATATTTCTGCCAGCATTTTTTTATGTTATGAAACATGTGATCATACATTTGCCATATGAACTTAAGGTTGATGGTCCTATGCAATATCAGTGGATATATTCATTTGAAATGTATATTTTTATTTATACTTTTTTCTTTAATGCTATTGAGAATTTATTGTATTAAGAGATGTATATTGTTGACATATGTATGTTTGACCTCAAAAAAAATGTTCGGAATAAAGTAAGAGTGGAGGGTTTAATTTGTGAGGCGTACACTTTAGAAGAAATTTCAAATTTCTCATTTATGTACTTTGAACCTCACATTTCAATACGTTACACTTGCTCACCTCGTAATGACGATGGAGAATAACTTATTGTGACCGACAAACTATCGATATTTAAACCACTTGAGAATGCCTTTGGCAGTTGCCGGTCAAGGCTCTTGAAAGATCGAGAGAAAGATGCAATACAAATCTATATCCTTTTTAATTGCTAAGAGATCAACTCCTACATCGTGTAAGTATACATAATATGTTACACTAAGTTCTCTATGTACATGGTTCGATAATATAATTATTTATTAAGTGCAGACAATTTGATCTGGAGTTGCGAAGAGAACTTTCATATCTCACTGATTCAGAAGTACAGAAAGAACATGAAAATAAGTTTGGGGCATGGTTGAAAGAGTTGGTAAGAACGATGACATGCATTCTTTCTGTGTAAACAACAATATGTTACTTAATTGGTCATGTTTATAGTCATTATTTATGCTTGTAGGTTTGTCATGGTGATGTTAATGACCAAGAAATATGTGATTTACAAAAATGGTTCGACAAAAGTTGTGCAATGTTACAACAGATATATCGTAAATGGTTATCAATTCTATACAAAAGACTACGGTGTAAACAAGTCAATGATGAATATTGGCATGTGTGTCAAGGGTAGTAGTTACGGTGAAAATGAACTTGACTACTACGGTGTTATTGAAGAAATAATGGAGTTGACTTACTTAGACATAAATAACACGATAACTTTATTCAAGTATCATTGGTTTGATCCCACTGCAATAAGAGTCGACAAAGCCTTAGGCATTGTGGAGGTGAATCATAAATCAAGGTTTGGAGCATATGAACCATTCATATTAGCTTCACAAGCTCAACAAATTTACTATACTTCATATCTGAATACAAGGAAGTCAGATAGAAATGAATGGTGGGCAATTTGCAAGGTGAAGTCTAAACTATGCCCCGAGTATGATCAGTTACAGAAAGACAAGATTGCTGAACATAGTGATTACTATCAATCAGAAGATATGTTTGAATTCTCTTATGGTCATGATGTCACACATAGTTTGCATGTCATATCTTTACTGTCTGATGACACACGTATGAAAGAATGTGATCCAAATGATATACCAAGTAGATGTGCACCCAATGAAGAAGAAGACGAAGAGGACAAAGATGAAGAGGAGGAAGAAGAAAAATATGAAAGTCAAACAAGTAATGAGGAAGCATACTCGAGCTAGTGAAATACATCTTGTAATTACATACCAAGTGATGAGGATTCATGTAGGACCTTTAAATCTTTACATTTCATGCATATGTCATGTCCATACTAAGATCAAAAGTTATGTAACTAATCCAAATAACATTTTTATTTGTTAGAATATGGTTCGTGGAGGTCACAGTGGTCGAACACTTAGTGATCAAGGACCAAGTGGAGGCTATGAAACATCATTAGGTAGATGTCTTTATGTTATATTTAAATATAAGAATTCATTATGTTTTTGCTTATATGTTGATATAAAAATTGTTACTTGTTAATCGCCTTTACAGGATCTCAGCTCAGTGATAGTCAGTGTCAGCCTTCGTCTTCACGTAATGATTCAATAAATATATCATTTAAATAAATGAACAGTTGATTAATTTATATGTGCATTATGTGAATTTCTAACTCATTGTTCTGTAGACGATGTTTTGCCTGCACATGACCCACTTACACCAGCTACTCATACACATCACGAGACAATACCGGATGTAGAGTCTTTTCAGTCTGACACACAATGACTCATTTAAATAGTGCATATCGACAGTCAATCATAAGTATTACATTGTCACTTGTTCAATACTTATCTTATAAATAGTATGTATCGATAGTTGATTGTTAATGTGTACCAATTCATGTATAACACGATGTTCGAGCCACAAGAAGTAATACGAGAAATTAAGAAGTCACTACTTCAACATCTACCAGGACTGGTTGCTCAATGAAAAAGGAACCCGAAGGAGGTGTTGGAAAGATTATGGTCCTCATTCATGGTATATAATCCTTTATCATAACTAATGCGTTTCATATTTAATTTTTTGTTATAGTCATGTACACTAACTTTCTGAAAATATTTGTTGGCTTCAAATCGCTTCGCGACTGCGAAAGAGGAGCAGGACATGAGGATAATATGAAGACTGCAGCAATAAAAGCAGTTGGTAGGATAGATGATCCACTGCATTAGAAGGGTCATAGCCCTTCTGCTATCAGGATAGATTATTGGGATATAATGTACGACAAGTGGGCGAACCATGAATTTCAAAACTGCTCAACAAAGACTGCATAAAATTGAGCGAAGATGCTCAATGCCCATCTACACACAGGTGGTTCTAGGACTTTTGGGAGCCACCAGAAGAAAATGGTAACTCATCAATATATATATTGTCAAATTTATAAGTATTTCTATGATACTTTCTAATTGATTTTTTTTTCATTTAACCGTGCAGAAAGCCAAAAAAGGAGGCACTGTGCCTTACAAAGATGTGTTTGTTGAAACACATAGACGTAAGACTACAGGAGAATTCGTATCCAAGAAGGCGAGAGCGACAACTGTATGTATTTATTGTATTAATAAACATTGTAATATACAAGTTACCATGAATTACATTATCATAAACATTATAATTATTAATTATTAATTCATATTGTAATCATTACTTTGTAGAAGTCATACGAGCAACAAATGGTAGAGCGATACGACGATGACTCCACTCAGCATCCGCCCTTTGATCCTGCAGCATGAGTGACTGCAACCGGTTAAGCCAAAAAGGGTCGTATGTTTGGGAGTAATATGAACACCACATCAGTCGTTGCCTCCTCCAGCCAGGGCTCTCAGAGTTCTCCCTCCAGCATCAACTCCCAACATCTTATTGACCCTGCTAATTCTTGGGATGGTGTCCGCCAGCTTGTTAAAGACACAGTGCGTGACTTTTTATATGAAGCCATTTCTGACGTTGTCCGTAATGAGTTGTGCAACTTTTTTTGGGATATGGGAACTTCGTCTGCATTCAACATGAGCTCTGGTGCCTGTCAGGTATGAATGATTGAAACACTATAAATTTTTATTGCTAGCATTAGAACACATGTATGCATGATTGAATCACTATAAAAAAAATTTGACTGCCTTAAAACACATATATGCATGATTGAATCACTATGAATTTTTATTGCTAGCATTATAACACATGTATGCATGATTTCATCACTATGAAAGTTTTTTGACTGCCTTATAACACATATATGCATGATTAAATCACTATGAAAGTTTTTTTGACAACCTTAGAGCACATATATGCATGCTTGAATCACTATGACATTCTTTTGACAACCTTAGAACACATAACTGCATGATTGAATCACTATAAATTTTTTTGGTCAGCCTTCATTAGAATAAATATATAAATGATTGAATCAGTATGAAACTTTTTTTACTGCCTTATAACACATATATGCATGATTGAATCATTTTGGAAGTTTTTTGACAGCCTTAAAACACATATAAGCATGATTTTATCACTATGAATTTTTTTTGACAACCTCTGAATTCTGTTAATGTCTTTCACTTTATTGCTAGTCTATGTATCATTCAGCCATGTTACTTTGATTGTCTTAGATTAGGTGCATTGCATATAATTTATTTTATTATATTTTGTCTATCAATACTAACATTTTGGTTCTCTTGTAGGATGCTGGAGATGATCAACGTAGAGGAGTTGATGGAGGCATGGATGGAGGGGCAAATCGAGACAATGAAGAAGATGATGATCTGAATCTTGGCGATGATTAGCTTCATCTATTAAATTTGTTTCAAACGAAACTCTTTGTATATATTTACTTGTAACAAATTAGAACTTGGCAAGGATTATACTGGGTTGTTAATTTTGTTTCACTTATAACTTGTATTAAATTTGCTTCACCTACTTTGTATTTGTATTTTTTATATGTACTTTATTTTTTATACACAAGATATATAAATTGTATAACGAGAAATTTTTTCTTAATATTTATATTGCAAATAATTTTATTTATTTATTTATTTTTTACGACAGATTAGCGACAAATAATATCCGTCGCTAATTAGTATCAACCTCTAATTTAGCGATGGATTAACGATGAATATTTATCTGTCGCAAAATTGAATCAGCCAATGTTTTACAATGGATTGTAATCCATTGCTACAATAGCGACATAATTAGTGATGGATGTGTATCTGTCGCAAAACCAAATCTCTGCAGATTAGCGACAACCTCGCGACGAATCATGGCATTCGCTAATCTGTCACAAATTAGCGATGAAAGTAGCGACATATATGTTTCATCGCTAATTAGCGACTAAGAAATTATGATGAAAGTTATCTGTTTCTAATCCTCGTTAAACTGTTTAGCGATGAATTTATGATAGATTAGCAATAGATTACGTCCATCGCTAATTCGTAGATTTCTTGTAGTGATCTATATCTCACAACTAGCTTAGATCAATACAAGCTACCTAGGTCTGAAAGCACAAGTCAGAAATGATTTGTGCTACCGTAATTTGCTTGATACGGATTGGCTTGCAACCAATTATAATTCTTTATAGTAACATAACATTCTATAAATATATAATTCTTTCTATAACAGATCGAGTTTTGTTTTTATAGAGAAAGTATTCTACCATGATTTGTTCAGCCACAAACATAAAGCAAAAATTATTTATCCTATCATGATTTGCTTTTACGAGCTTTGTCTATGTGAACGATATGTCATATTACGATTTACACAATGTCTGGTTCATAAAAGGCAGAAAAAAAAAACAAATCGGCATGATGTTTAGACTTAGTAAAGTACCTAAACAATACAAATTTGCATATTTAGATATTTGAAAAGGAAGTTCTTATAAGAGAGAAAATTGGTATAAAGACCATAAATTTTTTAGAATTTCAAAATGAATTAAAAAGATATTTTTGTAAATTATTATAGTTAATTCATTAGAAGCTTTTTTTCTGAAAACTTATCGGTTGACTAATTAGCAAATTCATTATCGATAATATTTTAACATTTATTCAAGTTATTTAATGTTTAATTAAAAAAATTACAAGATCTTTGCAGAGTATTTGGGTCGACCCAAATGGATATGAAAAGAGTTTAGACTCAGATCAGGGTTTGGACTAGACCTATAAGAGATTTGGATCCATTTAAGACCCAAATAGATCTCCTCTAATGTAAAAAGTATTTTAGATCCATTTAAAGAACAAATTGGATGCTACTAAGAAAATAAGATATCGAATCTACTTGAAGACTCAATTAGATCCCATTATGTAAATTAACATTTGGACCTATTTGGAGATCCAATTGGAATCCAATAAGTAAATAAGGATTTTGGATCTATTTAAGACCTAAATAGATTTCATGAAGGCAAAATGAATTTGTTTGGATTTCAATTCAATCCGAGACCCAAATGGATCCTACTTAAGAAAAGTGTACTTAAGAAAGTAGGATTCACTTATGATCTAAATGAATCTTTTTAATATACTGTGAATTTCACTAGAATATAATAAGTTTTGGATCTATCTAAATTCCAAATGGTTCAGACTTAAATAAATAGAATCTGGGTTCATTTGAGACCCAAATAAATTTAATGAATATATATATATATATATATATATATATATATATATATATATATATATGTGTGTGTGTGTATGTGTGTGTGTGTGTGTGTGTGTGTGTGTGCGTATCTCTATATATATAATAGTTTAGATTGAGTTTGTATTTGATGAGAGCTAAATGGGTCTCACAACCAACCCAATCCAATCACTTTCTTAACTAAACCCATCATCTCAATCGAATACATCCCATCCCACAAAATTTGTTTGATTATCCTATCGCGATTTGCCTTTACAAGCTTTGTCTATGTGAACGATATGTCCTATCATGA
This sequence comes from Nuphar pumila, assembly GCF_984573655.1. Lineage (NCBI taxonomy): Eukaryota > Viridiplantae > Streptophyta > Magnoliopsida > Nymphaeales > Nymphaeaceae > Nuphar > Nuphar pumila. Next base: position 71,578,849 of record NC_143264.1, on the reverse strand, counting down.
TTTACACAATGACTGATTCATAAAAGGCGATAAAGAAAAACAATAAACAAATCGACATGATGTTTAGACTTAGTAAAGTACAAATCGAGGTAACTTCATAAATACAAATCGATTTACAACTTGATACCAATTTAAGTTTTATATTAAAACAATATTTTAGTAACGGTTGCAAATTGATATGAGTCAATCATGATATTACATATCAATATCATTCACAAAGATAAACAAAGACATATCGTTGTCGCGTAATTTCATAAATATAAATCGACGTGATTTATAACCACATTCATTTATAAACAATATGAGTATTTAGTTATAATACATCATAACCAACGGTTTGGCCATGAAACGATTTGTATTATGAAGATCTTATCTCAATATTCTAATTTCTATAGCGATTTGCAAATAAAATGATATTTTTTAATTTATACATAAAGTAATTTATTTGTTTATTATATATACTTTGTGCACAATTTTTTAAAATGAGCGAGATGTAAAACGATGTTTCCTTTTATAAATGAGTGACATGTTGCATAAGTTTAGGAGGGTGTTGCTTCACTTTGCTTCGTGAGTAAGGAACGGACAAACCAATGTTTCCTTTATAAACGACGTGTTCGAGGGCCGAACATATAACATGCTTCATCGTAAAGGAGGTATCGATGGCGAGGAAGGAGTCGACGACAGCTACACGGCCAACGATGGTGAATCAGACATATATTTTATAAACATGACAGATCATATATTCTATTTGTCTCTTTTCTATCGTATATTCGATTTGTTTTGTGTACTGTAGAAAGAAATTGCAATATAATGCGACATATCATTTATTGAATATTATGCTAATGTCAGTGGAACATGCACAAAAAAAGGTGCCAAAAAACTCAGCAAAAAGCTCTAAGAGAATATCAATCGACTGCGAGATGAATTTGCATAAGGAAACACTATCAATAATTTTGTATGTATGAAACCACTATCAGTTATATATTTACGTATGCCATGGGTATGTATGTTAACTCACACATATTTGTTGCAAATAGACTATATATGATTTTGTCATGTATATTCAAAGCAACACAATAATCAATATTAGACGCATCGTCAACCCTTATTTTATGGTATATTGGTTCTCTTATATGTTTATTTTCTTTTTTGATTTACTCTTGTTGCTTCGTGTTTTAACCTTATTATTATCATTGTTTCGTTCAACAGAGTTTCGTCCATCGACTGTCATACGCCACTGGATTTCAAGATAAATTACAATATTAGGGTAACGATGATCACTGCGGAGACTTTTGGTCAAGTGAAATAGTAAGTGAAGAAACCTGTTGTCCAAGGTTTGTGAGGCATAATAGTCCTAACACGCTTTCTACTATCGATTTGTAAGATATTATATCGATTTAAGATATTGTTTTGATTCTTAATATCGATTTCTAAGCTATCAATAGGAATTTTTATATCGATTTGTCAGGTATTTTATCATTGATTTACATATATTGATTCCTACATTGTGGCGATCGTCTGAGCATTGGGTCTTATACATGATGGATTTACGAAAACAACAACTATGGTGCTACAACTCATTGGACTTTCACATTGGTATACAACGTGACATTATGCATTTGGTAAGTTTCTATCAATAAGTGTATTAAATTTTGTATGGTGGCTCAAAATTTACTTGCTTCTGCATTAACCAAAGGTGAGATTTCTCAAAGACTTCTTGGGTGTCGACATTGGCGAGTGGAGGTTTCACTGCGCACTCGATGCTCCTTTACAAAATAATGGTGTCGATTATGACGTATTTGTAATGAAGTATATTGAAGCAATATACAATGAACAAAAACATGATTTTGACGCTGTATGCTCTACATATAAACATGTTTTGTTATCCTATATTATTGGAGACTCAATTGCTATATTGGTCTCATATTACCTTTTTGTTGCAAGATGATATACCTGGATTTCGTACAAAACTATGCGAAAAATTGATGGAGTTTCTAATTACGAAAGAGAAAAAAACTCAGACGACAAGAATACCTAGAAGACAATGAACGACGCGACCCTCCAAGAGTAATATGATATACAAAGATTTGTAACAGGTTTTGTAAACTGTGTATACAAATTTGTAAGACTGTGTATACAAATTATGTAAATCTCTCTAGGTTGAAATAAAAATTCAACAATTACCCTGATTTCAAGAGGAATGCTGATAAATATTGATAAATGCTGATATATACTTCCAGAATGAAAAGATATATGTTTTCCATCCTTTAACATAGGACACTATGTAAATTGATGTGGTTGTAAATCGCGCCGATGAACAACATGATAAAACACTTTTACTAAACACGTCAATAAGGTAGACTGTTATTTGTAGCAAAGGCAAATCGTTATCTCCGACATAGGCGTTATTGTATAAATTGCTATAGAACACTATATGGTATAATGATTCAAATACAATACATGTACAACGATTTGTATATGTGAAGGCTAGATGAGACAACAAATTTTAATTTTAATATAGTTTATTCACAGAACAACATTTTGCGTGATGATTCAACTGTAGTATATGCACAATGATTTGTATATGTGAAAGCTAGATGTGACAACATTTTTTACTTTTAATACAGTTTATTTACAAAACAACTTTTTGTGCAATAATTCAAATACAACATATGTACAACGATTTATATATGTGAAAACAAGATGAGACAACGATTTTTATTTTTAATATAGTTTATTCACATAATAACTTTTTGCGCAACAATTCAACTATAATATATGTACAATGATTTGTATATGTGAAGGCTAGATGAGACAACATTTTTTACTTGTAATACAGTTTATTTACAAAAGAACTTTTTGTGCAATGATTCAAATACAGTATATGTACAACGATTTGTATACGTGAAGGCTAGATGAGACAATGATTTTTACTTTTAATATAGTTTATTCATAGAACAACTTTTTGCGCAATAATTCAACTACAATATATGTATAACGATTTGTATATGTGAAGGCTAGATGAGACAATGATTTTTAATTTTAATATAGTTTATTCACAGAACAACTTTTTGCATAATGATTCAACTATAATATATATATAACGATTTGTATATGTGAAGATTAGATGAGACAACGATTTTTACTTTTAATACAGTTTATTCATAAAACAACTTTTTGCATGTGAAGGCTATATGAGACAATGATTTTTACTAATGATATAAATACTGAACAACGATGATTTACCTATGGTATTTACTAATGATATCAAAACTCTAGCTTTGTAGGCTAGATGAAACAACGATTTATACATGTGAAGGATACATATTACAACGATCGATCATGTTAATAAATCAAATATAATTATATAGTTGAAGAATTCACACACGATTCATGTGTTTCATTGCTCACTTTTGAATTGAACTGAGCATGTCATGAAACAAAACAATATAAGACACTACCTTAAGTTTAACAAGAAATGCAAACATCCTTCCAACATTGGTTACATACCAGCAGTTTAATCTTTGCTTGTCTCGTTCATATTCGCATTAATATGACTAAGGTATTTCTTATATATTCTCTTGATTAAGTGCTTTTAATGCATGATGATATAAAATACCTTTGAATTCATACATTTTGCATGTACATTCAACTGTTCACTTCTCCATAACTTTTCAATGATTGAGATACATCATTTTCACTGCAACAAGATGATAAACTTACCACTATCATAAGCAAGATATCAATTTGCATTAGCCAGCGCATACGTTTACTATGATTTATTCAAGATGCATATAACAACAAATACCAATTAGTTAGGCAAGTCAAAGAAACGATTGAATGAATCACAATATAAAAGCAACAATGATTTGTTATTTGTTTATACTATGCATTGGTTTGTTATTTACCATGCCAATAAAAGAAATGATTTATCGTACATGTGTGTTGACGATAGTGATTCACGTGACATCGATTTAATTATAACTACGATGCTGTAAAGCGATTTCAATAAAAAATGCTAAATAAGCAGTGATTTGAATATGCAAATCACCACCGTAAGCGCGCAACAATGTAAATTCTGCGCACACATGTTTTAAAATCATAATACAAATATTTTATAAATCGATACTAGAAAACATATAATATCTTACAAATCGATATACATATCGTATAATATATTACAAATCAATACGAAAATTCAACATAATAGCTTACAAATCGATATTAACAAACAAAACAAGATCTCACAAATATGTAGTATATTAGTACAATCATGATTTGTGATACATTGCATATACTGAGCAAATGAACGATACCAGATGGGGTAGAGGCCCTTTCTCGCATATGTAATCAAGCATTCTTGTCAACAGGTCCTAGTGTCCTACAAATATCTTTAATTTTCCATCTGTCGAAAAGCCAACATTCACCTGCAATAACAAAACAATGTCTTAATGGCACTCACGACTATATATGTTCTTCAACAATAGCATAATGACATGAAAATGTACTCATGATGCCTTAATGGCACTTGTTCGAATGTTTGTTCTTCATTGCTTTTTTTCATGCTGTCTGACGAAAATGAAGAAGAGAAGACTGTAAAAAGAGATGGCCGACAAATCCTCCTGTGACGCCCACCAATGATCGAACCAGTCGATCGATTTATAGTGATCTTCATGAAGTAGGAACGAACCCGGGAATGTTTTGTAACACAAGGCAAAAACGAGAAGGCGATTATAACCCAAGCTAAAAACCAAGGCGGGAACCTAGACTCACGAGATTCTGCAAAGCTATTTACGAGAGGATATTTTTGTCAAACGCATATCTATCTTCTGAGAGGATATTTTCGTCAAACACATATTTATCTTTTTTATATGTTATTTTATTATAAAATCATCATGGGTAATATTGGCATATGAATTATCACGAGTCCTAAGATATTCTTCCGTACACCCCCGATCACACGAATTTGTCTTCGAGAGAGAACACACAACCCCCTCTCATAGAAACCAGCGCCTAACCAACAAATAAATCCCATGGTTTCTAATATACAAGGTCCCTGAGTAAAATGTAAAAGTGTCTAAACCTAACAGGCAACCAATGCTCTCCGATGGAGGACTAAGGAAGAGTTTGCAATTTCAAATATGCCCACACCAACAAAACAACCACAACCATGACAACCAACACATCAACCAGAGGTCTCATGAGAACAAAATGAATGCATGATTACACAGTCAAGTGCTTTCACTGATGAGGTAGCATGTGCTATTCAACACCTTGTAATTAGGTTTTTCACAACACTCTTGCGCTGTAGAAACAACCATACCATTCGAACCACCAGACATGCACATTTGGGGATGCACAAGCCAAAAAAAAAAATGAAAACATTCTAAAAAGAAAAGGAAACCCAAACCGTTGAAAAAAAATAAAAAAATCTCTTATCACAAAAAGAAAAGCAACTGAAAAAATGCAGAAACCTAAAGGAGAAAAAATAGCAGAAATTAGGAGAGTGAACTTGATTTTTCGAAGCACTAAATCTATAGAGGCCGATCACAGAAAATTAGTGGCTTCACAAGAATCCCTAACCCCTCTTCTCGATGACGGGAAAAACATGTAGGGTTTCAAGATCGAAAGGAGAAAATCGATCGAGTTTCAAGATCGAAAGGGAGAGGTTTGCCCCACGATCGATCTCCGAAACTAGAAACCCCTTTTGATTTTGCTGCTTGCCGGGAAAGAAGAAACTGAGAGATCTGCTGCTCACCGAAAAAAGATATTGGTGAAAAAATTAAATATGTAAATTAATGGAATTAGCTATTTATTAAGATATTGGTGAAAAACTAATAGCAAACAATAGATTAAGAAACAGAAAAAAAATGAGTAAAGTAAACCTTACTTTGCTCTTAAGTGTGGCAGCAGCCCGTGTTTAGTGGTTAGGTTACGCAGCAAACACCAACAATATTTTTTTTTATTTTTTAGAGAACACCATCGGAATTAGGTTAATCTAGGGATGTCAATGGGTTGGATCTAGGCTTACTGAATCTGACTTAATCGGATCTGAATCAGATGGAAAAAAGATAAAAGCAAATCTTGATCTGACTAGCTTAAAACCCGATATTTACACTTAATCGGTTCAGGTTTTAGTCGGATTCAGTTTTTAATCATATTCGGATTGGGGTTTCAACGCAAAACTCAATACTGAACCTGAATTAGATTTTTAATCAGATCCGGATTTAGCTACTGAATCCGACTAATCAGATTTGGATTCGGGTCAGATGTCGGGTTACATCCAACCCGTTGACATTTATAGGTTAATCCATCCCTTAGCTTCTTGTTTTTTTAGGGAAGGAGGTTATCATCAAAAGGAAACCTAAAATATAGAAAATAAACTGAAAATAGAAAACCCTTGCTAAGCAAAATGATTTGAACCAGTTCTAATGCTGGTCAGTTCTCAACAGGTCCGGGTCAGTTCATGTAAGAAACAGGTTTGGGTATGAAACTGGGTTTGAGTATATATCTGGTTCAGGTCGGTTCAGTTTTACATTATATAGAACCATTTGGGTCAGGTTTGAAAACGGGTTTAAGTTTAGATTCATTATACCCAAGATCCTACCTGTTTTCTCTATGGGTCTAGATTTTAGACCCGAACCCATGCGTCTATTGGAAACCGGTAAGGTGGGGTCCGATGGGTTCTAATCGGGTTTATCCAACCCAGTTACACCCCTAGTACTAAATGTGCTTCTTACCATTTAGTTTTTTTTTGGGTCTTTTCTAGTTATCAGTATACACTTGTACATAATTAATTTTTGATTCAGTGATTTTCATAGAGAATCAGTCTTGCCTTACTAAACTTGCTAGTGGAGCTGGTAGACACCTTAAGAACCGAACTTAAAGTGTTCAAGCTTGGCTCATTAATTTATGTGGGGGAACCCAACTGAGTTTCAGCTTATGATAGTGTTTCTTCCTCCCTATGCTCATATTAGACCCAATGTTGTCAGTATCGGCCCTGAATCGCGTTGGGCGATTCAGATGTATCGGCCAATACCGATACTCAAGTGAGTCGTTCTGTATCAGCAAGAAAATTAAAAAATATTATGTATCAATCATAACATGTCACGTGTTAAAACTATTAAAATAACAATAAAAAATGATTTTAGTATTTTTTGAATTTATTTAAAAATGGCCGATTCAGATTGAAGCTTATGGATTTTCTGACGATACGATGCGGCCGATACGAATCGGTACTGATAACATCGCCCTAGACTACTTAACCAATAGCGGTATTACTATTGTTTTGTATCGCATCGCAATTTTGCATTTAGCCTCTTCAGTTTTCAAATATTTACGACAAACACCTACCATTTCAAGAGATTGCCAGGACAGTTCTGCCCTTACTTTTTTATATAGCCTAACTCTGCTTAACTCTCTCTGACCTTTCCTTTTTTTAATTACTGAATGCCACTTTTGTAACTAACGGTTAAGGGCAAAAAGTAATTTTCAGAAGGTAGGAGTGCCCTTTATTTTCAATATTCGAAAATTGAGCAGCTAAACGCATATTCACCATGAAATAGGTGCCTATGCATAAATTATCCTAATATATAAATTTTTAAAGTTATTGGACTGGCTAAATCAATTTTCAGCAAAGAAATTTATAAGATTCTTATCCTAATCATCTTTTTCATGGATCTTTTGGGGAGTGGATTGTTCCTACTTGTAGTTCAAGGAGGTGAGGGCTAAAGGCTGTTTGTGTTGAGACACTTGTTTGCCTTGAAATCATATTAACAACCTATTTCCCATGGCATGGCTCCCTTTATCTTCAACACTAAGGGCCATTTGGATGAGATCACTTATCCAGAAAAAGTGGGATAAGTGGGGAAGTGTTGTGGAGAACAATGCAACTTCCCAAGTAATCACAGAGAATTCCCCCAACAAAAAATGGCCATGATGCATTTTGGTATATACTATACCAATTTCTCCAAGCAGATCATGATTTTTAAGTATGCTGCAATTGGGTTTAACTTGGACAATTAGCAAATGCAGCTTGAATATTTGGATTTACCAAAATATAAACATATATTCATTTAGTAGGAATTATGGTTTGTTAGTTACAGTGGATGATTTAGCAAAACCGGTGCATTTATTTGAGTACAGGGTGCTTTGATGAGTCAGTCGGGAATAGGGTTGCAAACTAGTTGGATATGAGTCAGGTCAAGGTTGACCCAATATTAGATCAATGAGTGGTTATGGTTTCAGATCTAGATCCAACTCAAAGTACATGGTAGAATTCCAGATTAGGGATGCACATGAGTCGTGTTCAAGCTGGGCTTAGGCTGGCTTGGCTCGGTTCAAATAAAAAATAGTTGTTCAAGCTCGGCTCGAGCTCGAGCCGAGCTTGAACAACTTTTGTCCAAACTCGGCTCGAGTCGAACTCCAGCTTGGCTCAAGCTGAGCATTTTTTATTTAAAAAAAAATGAACTGCACTAAAAACAGTGGGTTTCAAACTACGCCACCTCCTCCATAAAAGCCTAATACCTTACCCGTCTAAGCAAGGCAATTTGATATGTTAAATTTGCAAACATAAATTATACAGATACTATACTTTGTGGATTATATAACTACTCAAACCAAGCTTAATCGAGCTCAACCAGGCTTGATTGCCTAATCAAGCCCGGCTCGTTTATCAATCTGAATGAGTTCGAGTCAAGCTCGAGCAGAGCCCGAGCTAGATTGGTTCGTTGTACATCCGTATGCCAGATACAGAAATGATCTGACCTGCTCTGATACTGGATCAGCAGAAAATGTGCCAAGTATATTGGTTTTCATGTGAAATAGATAAACTGGGTCAGCTCAGACCCAATTCCAACTGGATTCTTACTAAACTTAACATTAATCCAACCTGTTTATAAAAGGAAAAGTTTTTTTATGGACCATATCTGCCCGGAATACCTCAGGTCAGGTCAGATATCCAACCTGGATGTGTCCCACTTGCACCCTAGTCTGGTGTTCTGCAAAAGGCAGCCAGTGGAACCTAAGGGGCAGCTGAGGAAGCTGATCCACTTAGAATTGAAGTGTAGTTGTGGAGCTTACCAATAAAGGTTTTCAATGAACCATCAAACAAACCCTCCTATCATTTAGCAAAATTCAATGAATTCATGCCCTTTCTTATGAAAGAGGCTCTTTTTCACAGGAAGTATGATCTCTTTCCTGTGAAAGGTGAAACAAACATGTCTATGAGAAATATATGGTGAAGCCCACATAATAAATGCAAAATAACGGCTGTCCTGTCAAAATGGGTTCATACCCCACCGGAAAGCACTTTCCCTCCAAAGTGGCACTTTCAAAAGAAAGAGTTTTCCCTTGAGTAGGAGTGTAACAAACACCCCCTAAGCAGCATTCCTCCGGAGAGAAGGGAGGGGCAAAAACCTTTAAGGCATATGCTTTTGTCCGGAAGGATCCTGCCAGTTGGCATTAATGAGTGAGAAAAATCCTCTATATGAGTGGGAAGGATCAAAAATAAGATCGCGGGGATGGAATATCTTCTGAAGCTCCCCAGCCTTTTTCCCTTTGTAAGGTTGAGTCAACGTGAATGATTCAAGCCACAATACAAGAATGAGGAGTTCCTATTCTGGCTACTACCAAAGAGAATTTTCACCAAAAATAAGAAAGATGTGAAAAACAATGAAACTGATTTTGGAGGCAAGATATGTGTTGAAATCTATATCGATATAAAAGGTTTTATCTAAATCTTGGGAAAATTTGTGGTTACAGCTTTTCTAAGATTTGATGGATTAGATGAGTTTTAATCTATCATTATCTTATCTTAATTAGTTATCATGAGTTTTAGATAAAGTTTCTTGTTTGGAACTTGAACATGTATAAATATGTAATTTGAGGGATTAAATAAATAAGAAAAAAAGAGGGTGTGAGAGCTTTTTCCCGTAAATGTAAGTCATTGAATCACGTATATTTTTGTGTTTTTCCTTTTTTTCTTCTTATATTCTGATTTTATTTATATTCAATCCATATTTTATTTGTATGTTGGCTGCTATCAAATAGAATTTTAACCAAAAATAAGAAAGATGAGAAAAACTAGGAAGCTGGTTTTGGAAGCAATATCTGTTGTATCACTAAAAGCAAAGGTTGGCTAAAAAGCATAATGAAAAGTCAAAAAGGAAATAGGATCTGAGATTCATCTCTTGCTGAAATGGTCACAACAGTCGAGTGAAACAGTGATGGATACCAAAAGGTTATATGATATACTTACTAACCCAACAACCTCATATTTACAAAAATATCTCGCAAAATCTTATTAATTAAACAACAACAAAGAAATCTGCAGAACAGAACTTGTTAATTCTTGTCAGAAAGCTTGCTCATGGCTTAAGCTATAAGTTGAACAAATGATGATAGATGAGAGGAAACAGCATGCTGACCAGAAGGCCACAGCTTTAATTGGCAGCGTTGCTTATAGATTTTGTTTTGTGGCAACACTTTTTTTTTCAAAAGGAAACCTGGGTTAGGCAGACCCCCCACCAGTTATTATTATTCAACATACCACTGGGTTTTGAACCTGCCACGTCCCACCAGAAGGAGACGTTCACTGACAGCTCCTACCAACCACGCGGAGCAGCCCCGTTCATATTTTTTGTGGCAACACTTGTCCCAATTGATGCCCACTTGCGCATGATCTCTTGGAGAAGACTTGTTAACGGGTCAATTTACCACTAGATCCAATTGGGGATACTCCAACAAAATGATTGGTACAAACATTGGAAAACATCATTCTCATTGTTGCCACAAGTAATGATGTGAAGTATTATTATTAAATTCATGCTATGGAGAACATAAATTGCAGTGATTGGCACGGTTGGGCAAAGAACATGGAATGCTTATATGGGTTGTGGGCTGCATGGATGAACCCATGGTATAGTATCTCTTTTTTCCATATAGGAACGGGAAAACCACCCAAGGGGTGTAAACCCAGGCGCACCCCTTGACCCTTGGCTTACGCAAGGGGGATAATGCCCGCGGGAATCAAACCCCAACTGCCCGTCTAATAGTTAAGGCCCATTCCAACTACGCTACCCCTACGGGTCCCATGGTATGGCTTCTTAATACCTTAACATTCAAAGGGTCAAGACAAAAAATGACATTTGTACAAAAACCAGGAGGCAGAAAGCCCTGAGCAACAGACAACAAGAAAACTCAGCAGGCTAGGTTGACAAGAATTGTTGGATTTGGATGTGTCCATCCATAGGTTGGTAAATTAAGGCTTGGCCTAGCCTGGCTTAGCTTGGAAAGCCAGATGGACGGAAACTAGGCTTTACAGGACCAGCATGACCTAAACCAATGGGCAATTGTTGCAAGTTCCATTTAGGCCCTGTTTGGAAACTAGTAGTAGGGATGGGAAGTGGCATTTCAGGAAGCGGCAGCTGTCAATTGCATGCTTTAGTGTAAATACAATGCCACTTCCCATCACAGCTAACAGTTTCCAAACAGCCACCAGGTGGTAGTTTGACCAACTTTTTGCCAAATGCATTAACTCCTATCCCAGTTCCTAGATTCCAAACAGGTTAGTAACAGCAGTTAGGCCCAACATGCTCGATCTGTGACCAAATTCATGGGCAGAATTGGTATTTGGCAGTTCAGGCTGGCCTCCCAGCACCGTATTTGCTGGCTGATGGTATCAACTCTCATAGTTAGTGATGCAGAGAGAGAGAGAGAGAGAGAGTAGTAGTGAAGTTGTTAAATAACTTGGCTGCACAAACATGCATTCTGTTAAACTGCTAAAAGAATGTCAGGATGCCATGCAAGGACCTGTACACTCACAAAGGGCAGAACTAATTTTCTCAACAACTGCCGCCAAAAAACTAACCAGATAAATGAACCTGGTGCCAATTGAACTTGCAGACAAAGATATTATGCAATCAGAACTCAAAAAGGCGCAGCTCCACCATGCCTTCTTTCCTCTTAGGTGAATACCAAAACACAATCTTCCCAGACTCCAGTATTCTCAACGAGTAACATAAGCTATACATCACATCCTCCAGATGAGGAAAGTGCTTTCCAGTTGCAGAAGAGTTGGCAGAAATCCGTGAATCAACTCGAAAAACAATTGGACCAGCAACCTGTAATTTAATGGAAAACACATGCCACAGTAAGAATGGAGAAAAACATCGGCGGAGCAATTCTCTTTGAGAAACTAAAGTGTCCAAATCTGGTACCTGCTGTTGAAAAATGATATTAAGCTTTGGTGATGCTAGAGGGTTCACTTTCCTCTGCTCAGCTGGTTTCCTTAACATATCAGAGAGCAGATGCATAGCCCCCTTTGCAAGTGCAGTACCAGAACAAACATCCAAGCGAGCATCAAGCCGGGTAAAGTCGGAAAAGTTTTCTCTGAACTTGCCATGCTGGAAAGTATAGCGGAGTGAACCAAATAAGTCAGCACTAAAAGGGGACCTCCTCACTGGATCTGGGCAAGCATCAGATCTGTTGTTTTCTCCACCTGATCGCATAGTTGACTGACTACCTGAGTTCATGCTGCCACCAAACCAGGCTTCACAAATACTACCTGCAAATATAGTAAAACAAAAACAAAAACAAATGGGATCAGCTTTGAAGATTGTTAGTCACCTGTGCAATGGAATAATAAAAGTAAAAGAAAACCAAATCAATCTGAGGAAATTCCATCCCCAAAATGAGCTCCTGAATCTGGGTACCAAATCTTGAGATGTGCTACTATAAGGAAAAATAAAAGAATGATTTCAAATTGGATTGATAAGTCTGAAATTAAAAGTAAATCAACTATTCGATTGATAAGCTCCCTTCAAGAGTGAGTTGCTACCATGCATCTCCATGTAGCCAAGACCACAAATAATTATATTTCATCGTACAATAATATTTGTGCTTTAGCATAGTCTGACAAGATGCATGTAAAAGTGGCACTGCAATTTATCAAATTTAGACAGGAAATTTCTAAACACAGAGCACACAATAATTTGAGCCAGTAGACATTTTCTACAGCTTTCAGTATGTTACTTCTGGTTTTAGCTAGAGCTTGAAAATGATCAAGGATCATCTAGAACCTGAATGGACTAATATTCCATATTCCAGTACAGATCCATATTAAGATCCAACAGATATATATATATATATATATCCAATTATTTGTCCAGGTCCAGCTCGATATATTGCCATATCCACTATTCAGATAAAAGTTCATACGTTTGCACATATGTTTGTGTGATCCAGCCCAAGGTCTGACCAGAATCAATTTAGAACAGTAAGGTCCAATCTGAGCAACAGTATAAAGGGAATTGAATCAAATCTGTAGCACAACCATTAAAAATATCGTCTGATTCAGGAAAATCAGATCATAAGCTATCTCATTACAACATTTACCTCTTGCATATATTTTTAACAAAGCATATATTTGAAAGAATAACTGCCTTGGCATGGCATAAGAGGACTAAAAAATTCTTTGCAATCAAGAGAAGCACAAATCATACAACTTGACAAGTTTCGAACTCAAATTGCACAAAATGCAAATAAATTTCAAAATAAGTATGATGAGAAGCAGCCAGGATACAAAATTTAAGGCCGCTCTCTCTCTCTCTCTCTCTCTCTCCAGCATTCATATAGGCATGGCTTCATTGAAAATTGGGGAGCCATGGAATGTCCAGAAATGCCTAGGAAAATTAACCCCTGATAGGCATCAACATTATTTTCTAGACATCTAATGATCACTAGACTGCAGTAAATGTCATTTTGAAAAATCATTGAAAAATGAATAAACAGAATACCTTGTTATGAAAAGTGCCATTCATAATGGACCCCAAAACCTTGTAGTATTTGTTGCTGAAAGATAGCAACATTTGACTGATTTTCTCTAATTAACTGAAAGGGCATAATCTCTGAAATTTCAGTTATCACTGCTTCAATCAGCCTATATGAATTTCCAGTAGTCAATCAAATACTTTAAGGTACAAAGCAGCAGACATTAACTTATCAGGATAACACTTCACACAATAGTATACAGTAGCAACCAAGGTTGTAAGTATTGTGTCGTAACCCATATCGATCAGGCCCAAAATAAGATACATATCATAAAAAATCATAAAATTTGGAAAAAATTAAAAAAACTAAAACAATCAGAAAACTAACAAAAATTCTAAAAAATCGTAACACATGAAACAATGATGAAATGTACAAAATGCAACCATAAAATCGGTTTTCACTCATTACTCGAGTGCCCCATTGCCATGACGGATCATTTGATGCCATCCTCCTTCAAAAAAACTCAATAAGAAGCAAAAATTAGGTTTTTTTTTACCTTAACATACTTTTTTGAGTGAAAAAATAGTGAAAATATACTATTGATGAAATTTAAAAAACCCTCTCCCTTGTGCACGGATCGACCCCCAAATCGCTCTCACGGCTCCTAGGGTGCCTGGATACCTCTCTAATGGCCTCTAAACAAATGAGGGAATCGGCCCTCAAGAGGACTTTAAAACCCAAAAATCACGATACACACTGTATTGTACGATATAGTACAGCAGAGGCTCGTATCGTATGATACGTATGATACAGATATGATACACACTCGTATTGCGATACAAGTGTATATCATATTGTTTTTCTAAAAAGTAACAATATGTATCGTAGCATATCTACAAACAACATTGGTAGCAACAGCCTTAAGATGTTACCTATCATCCCTTCCCATTACCAGCCACTATGTTGAACCTTTTAATAATTTAGAAGTTGATGATTATATTATCTAGTAGAAAAGGGTTTTATTTATTTGGTGTTTATTTTCAGAAATTGATCAAAATTTCCATATGTGTCAAGGCATGTGAGGCAATTTTTATGAATATCTATTTTACATCTTGCATCCAAAATTTGACTTTTCTGCTAGAAATAGAGAAGCCAAGAGAGAGAAAAAAACAACTATACTTGTCTTCATTGTCAACCACAGGACATGCACACAATCTTGTAGCTTCAAATAGTCTGCAAATAGCTTGTTTCTTATAGTGGGGGTACATACCAATAATTCCTGAGATGGCCGAGTGAGGTTCATTTAACCGCAAGTCATATGAGGTCCTCAAGAATTTTCCCTTCTTCGTCCTTATTACCAAATCCTCTGGCTTCTCTACTTCTCTCCAGATGTCCCTATTCTTCTCATAGGAAAAAGCAGCTTTGGCACACCAACCAGGCATTAGAGATGAAGGTATGACATCACATGTGGTGTTAAGTGGTCGAGGATATCCACCATTTTTGTGTATACCAAAACGATAACGTAACCCAGACTTAGAAACAAGGGAAGCCATATCCAATGATATAGATGTAGGAACTTCCCAGTAAGTTCCGTTTCTATCAAGGAATAGCTCAGGCTTCACCGCTTCCAGTGTAACATCATGATGTGAAAACTGCAAGAATGAACAAATTTAAGTAATTACAAAGGACACTTGCAGATATGCTTGTTAATCATGACACATGCACAACAGCACAATCAAAATTTTTCCTAAAGCAAAACAGAAATAATATGCAATTGCTTTTGCACGAAAGAGATTAGCTGAAGCAAGTGATATAGAGATAGACATGCAATTGAAATACATGGCACTGAAATATAACATCTTACAAGAAGCTCCCTAGGAAAGCACACTCAAACTTGACTAGTTAGAAACTTATTACAATCATTCATCAACTAATCAACATGGTCCAAGTCTCTCAAGGTAATAAATGAATCGCTCAAGCCTCTCAAGGTAATAAATGAATCGCTCGTAAATTAATGGTTAGAGAAGCTAAATAAATGGTAAAACCACACTTGTATTTCATATCAAAATATTTGTGGTCAAACTTTGAGAGAATGATTTTCCTTTTTCCCCATGCACTAAAAGAACACACGAGACATGACCATGACATTGAAACTGTAATAGCAATGAAACATATTCAAAATGCCTGCCTTATGAAAGTAGATGGCTTTAGAGTGTTTCCCCTGCCCACCATGACCTTCTGTACTAAGCACCAGGGATGAATTCGGTGTAAGGGGAAGCTGTGAACAAAGCCCCACAGCATACAATGTTTTGTCACAAAAAATCTTCACAATATTCATGAGTTCTGGAATTTCCAGCTCATCACCACCCATGACTTCTGCTTTGATGGAGGAGAACAATTTCTTTGGACGAAGCTGTGCCATCAAAGTAACCCACCTGAATATCATGCAGATAAAAATAAAGAAAAGTTTAGTATCTGCCTATAACTGAGAAAGCCTGACACACCCAAGTATCAGAGAAGGTACTGAAAAGAAATATAAGATAAAGCAACTAAAAAAAATCCCTAAAGAGTTAATGACTCCCTTTTGAGTTTTGACTAATAGATTCCTTAGAAGACCATAGTACAAAATAATGAACTAAATGAAATAATCATTGGCAAATGGCCATCAAGAAATGATAAAAAAATAGTAGCAAACAAAGTTTGTCAGTTTTACTAGTCCCAATGAACTTGTTGGCATCATACAAGAACACACACCAAATCACATGCAGCAAAGTAACAAATCATGCCTTTGATGGAATATTGATTAAGCTAAACTTTCATTTTGATGTTGGAAAAAATTATCATTTGCCAAAAGCAATAAAAGGATTCTCAAAGTCTTTGAAGAAATGAACATGAGTTCTCATTGCAAAGAAGATAAACAAAAGCAATGATATGCTTAATGCGAGTCTGAGACCCTAGAGCATGTTTCACTGAAGCATGATGGGCAACTATGTCATAAGGACACAGCTACAGTGACACAGGGTAAACCATTTTTGTGTAATTTTCTATTAAGATTAATATACGCGGGGACATGACATGAGGGTAAGTTAGAGTATGGCTGTGACATAGATAGGCAAAACAGAGATAGTTTTCCTTCTCATTGAAGACAGAATAGCATTACTTCCATCAGTATGTCATGTGCCCTTTTGTGCTACATAAACAGGTATTTGGCAAATTCCATCATTGCATAAGATATTCAAGAACCAGATTTATAAAAAAGAAAGGAAACTCTAGCCACTCTCTGTCTTACACTGCTAGGATTTATAAAAACTGGGCTTTCTAGTAAAAGTATATGTTAAACACATTTTGTTTTATATTGTCTTTGGCATTTGTGACCAATTTATACAAGTAAATTTAATGGTCTTTGGGCACTCTATGTTTTTTGTCATGAAATTGTACGGAACCGGAGACACAAGAAAATAAACATAACATAGATAAAATCCAAGCACGTTAATCTTCAAATCTCCACAGTACTTTGGCTAAATTTACGATTTCCCTTAGTTCCTGCAACGAGGAAGCAATACAAAGCAACAACTACAACAAATGGATTATAACACAATGTGTATGTATATATGTATATATTAAAATAAAAAAATAATTATAATATTAGATATACATACATATGGAGAGAGGATGGTTAAACACACCTAAACACAAGAAAATACAATAATCATTTAAATCACAATCATTCAAACAATGATGAGAAAAGAAAAAAACTATTTAGAAATATTTTAGAAGTTTTTTTAATAATCATTCAAACAAGAGTTAATGATTTAAAAGAAAGATACACTAGTAAACTTAATTCAAAATATTTTGAAATAATTAAGAGATACGATAACTAATCAGACAAGAAAAACAAAATACTAAGATAATTTTGAAACCATTTCTCAAAAATTTAATAAGTCAAATACCCATATTCACAAGATCATATTTCAAAGGTAGAAACAAAATATTAAATTATTGGAGACCAAAATTATAATCACCTATCAATATAGACTATCAAGAAGCAACATGCTCAAACAATATATCAATGACATAGATAGACAGTTCAAACGAAGATACAAATCATCAATAATTCTAAACAACAATATCGAATTGCCAATAACCAAACATCATGTGTATAAAAGCAATACTTCAATGTCTCAAAGAAATGCAAAGGCTTAAAAGAATCACAATAACATAAATTTCAACAACAATAACAATATAAATATGAAATAAATATAAATATATAAGAACCACCATGGTTACAAGCAAATAAAAATTTAGTCATCACAGATAAAGATCAAGACAAACATCCACATAATAATAATGAACAAATAAGCAAATGAGTAATACAACACACTCATAGAACCAAAGATCAAACAACCATTCTAACTATACTGTGTACAAAGCAACACCTAAAAAGAACATAAATACTAGTTGTATCCTTAAGACACAATCATCCTAATACCCTCGCATGATGGACTAAACCAAAAACCAAAACTAAAGGTATGTAAATTAGGAATGCGTCACCAAATGCTCCACGCACCTCCCTTGTGGGTTCCTTTTTAATATCATGTTACATGTACAATAATGCCCCTAAGATTAATGCACAAAGTCTCGTACATAAGAGGGGCAAAACAGGAAACAAAATACATAAAGAGGCGTTCAAATAAGGGGCATTACATTAAGCACGTCAGTCTGGATCTAGACCCAAAGTGCCACGTCCCAATACCCTCCCTCAAGTTCTGCATGGTGAGAACCAGTGTTGTAAGTATCGTAACTTTGAGAGAAAACAATACGATAAATAATTGTATCACGATACGAGTGTGTATCGTATCCATATCGGGTGTATCGTAGGATACGCCTCAATACAGGGTTGTATCGTATGATACATAGTGTATCGTACCATACACCTTCAACGGGCTTTAAAAATTCAAAAGTTACTTTTTTTACTTTTTTGGTTTTAAATACCTCTTTAAGGCCGACTCCTTTATTTGTTTAGAAGCCATTAGAGGGGAACCCACACACCCTAGGAGCCATGAGAGCGATTTGGGGGCCGATTCGTGCACAAGAGAGAGAGCTTTTACAATTTTTTCAAGTACATCCACCATTTTTTCACCCAAGGAAGTGGGTTAAGGTAAAAAATCCCTATTTTATGTATGTGTAAACTTGTTTTCGAATATTTGTATGAATATATTTTTATTTGATGGTTAATTGGTTATGTTTTATTTTATATCTTTCGATGTCGTCTTCATGTTTATCTTATAGAGATGATCCTGCATGGCAATATTATAGAAGCATGGATGATGTATCATATTGCAGGTCTTCGTCAAAATGTATGTCCATGTAATTATTCATCTATTCCTGCCACTTTCATGCTGATCTTATTGCTGAACTAGAAGAAATTTAAAGAAGAAAATTTTTGTTAAAATGCAAAGGACTTTCAACCATTGTTCTAGATTCTGAAGATGATAATGATGACCCACTTGCCAAAAAATGGCCAAAGATAAAGACATCATCGCGCGACAGTTGGATGCAACACTGAGGAATTATTGTCCTAATGTATGACAAATAAGTTCTAGAAGATAGTTTAGTTTCAGGATCATTATTGTTTAGAACTTTAGATATGAAGATTGACATGTAAGGCGTTGGTTAAATGTAATGTTTTTAGTTATCATGAACTTTTAGTAGTTTAGTTATGACTTATGACATTTTAATATAACTTGGATGTGAATTTAATATTGTTAGTGAAGGCTTTAATTGTGTTTAAACTTTAAAATTTAAATTATGCAGTTGCTTTTTATTTACATTGTAAGTTATCAGTTGCATGGTTTGTTATTAATTTTAGCAGGAAAAGAAGAAGAAGAAGAAGAAGAAGAAGAAGAAGAAGAAGAAGAAGAAGAAGAAGAAGAAGATGATGATGATGATTATTGAGGTTTTATATAATATTTTGTTTTTGTTTTTGTAACATGAAAGTATGAATCTTGTGGCATGTTCTTAATTGCAAGAGTCTTATGTAGCTTATAGAGACATAAATGCTTCATATGTGATTTTATGGTTGTATTTTGTGCAATTCATCGTTGTTTCATGTGTTATGATTTTTTAGAATTTTTGATAATTTTCTTGATTTTTTAAAAAATTTTAAAACTTTTTACTAAAATTTTATGATATGTATCAAATATGATACAATACGATGTTACTTTGGGCCTTGCCAATACGCGTAATGATACAATATGTACAACCTTGCTGAGAACCATGAACTTGCTCTTAAGTACCAAAATATCTGCTTAGCCCCTTCGTGAAGAGATCAACCACTTGATCTTGAGTTGTAATCTCCTCACTTTCTATTTTGCTTCTGATAAAGTGCTAATCTATTTCAATATGTTTGGTCATTCCATACTGAATTGGATTAAGTGAGATCTTAATCACGCTCTAATTATCACAAAACAATATGGAAGATGGCGTCAACTAATTTAGATCAGACAATAAGTACCTAATCCAAGTTGCCTCCACGAGTTTAAAAGTGAAATCAGGTTCACGAGTTTGAAAGGGAGCAGATCTAAATCTTGGTTCAGATTCAAATATGAAAATAATGAGAAGGAAACTTTGTTTAGGGTTAACACGAGAAAGGAACACCCAAAACAATATTGGGTCGTGGAAAAGGAAGATGTGAAATCAGATTGACGTATTTGAAAGACAACAAGATTTCACAAAAAAAAACTTTATTTTTTAGATGAGAAAGGAAAATCCAAACCCAAAATCATGGTCTAGGGTTTTTCAGACCTTAGTTGTTAAAGGCAGAGCCTAGGCTAGGTGCAGCCCCACTGCCTGGATGACCAGGTTTGGGCGGTGGGGCCCTATATTTCCGCCTAGGCTTTCTTTTTTTAAGTTTTTTTTTTTTGAAGATTTCTTTTCTGAAGACATATCATTTGTTTTGTTCTTCGAGGAGGAGAAGAAGAAGAACAAAGAGAAGACATGTTATTTGTCTGTTGCTTGTATTGTTGAGAAGAAGAAGAAAAAGACATATTATTTGTCTATTGCTTGTATTATGTCTATTGTTGAAACGAAGAAGAAGACATTATTTGTCTATTGTTTGTATTATGTCTATTGTTGTTATTAATTTTTTTGTATACATGATTTTATTTTTTGTGTATTGTTCATTCACATTGTTAGTTGTATAGTTTGTTTATTCAATTATTAATTTATTCTTAATTTGTTTGATCAGGTTAAGGTTATGTAATATAATTGTTTTAAAGTGTTCAACGATATTATTTGTCTATTGCTTATTATGATTGCCACCTAGGCCTTTTTAGGGGCTCACCGCCTAGGCTCCGCCTAGCACCTATGACAACAAAGTTTCAAACAAGGGAATTTGATAAGCAGGAAGAAAAGAAAAAGAAAGATAAAAAATAGAGAGATGAGCTAAGACCCTTCCGAACTTACCATGATAAGGAGATCAAAACCAAGGTTGCTGGACTAGGAAGCGAAAGTGAGAAACGATACGAGAAGCAATGCGTTTTAAAATGTATAAGAAGGGCGAAGCGAGGAATATATATATATATATATATATATATATATATATATATATATATATATAAGACTTGAATGAGAATCAAAATGAAACACAAATAAAAACTAAAATAAAAGTAAAACATTAAATTTCATGTTTTTATAGTGCAAGAATTAAATTTTTAACAAAATCTAAAAATGATGATTATGAATTTAGAGAAAGCATATGGAAGTGAGTGAAAAGAGCGAGAGAAAACAGAAAAAACAAGAAAAGTTGAGTAAGAGAACATATAAAAAAAATAGATGAAGTGTATGGAAAGCATAGGAGAAGCGTTGGGGAATCGAGGTTCTCAACAAGTTTCGGAAGCGAGGAGTATCGCGCTTCCAAAGCGAGTTTTCGGGAAGCGAGTTTTCGGGAAGCGAGCTTCCCACCTATCTAAGAAGCTTCCGGTAACTCTGATCAAAACCCAACTGAGGTCTCAGATACCATGTAAATAAGGGATGCGTCACCAGAGGTTGAGAAAAGGAAGAAGAGAGATAGGGGAATAAGAGGGCTGCAACAATACTCCACGCACCTCCCTTGTGGGTCGTGGATTCCTTTTTAATATCATGTTACATGTACAATAATGCCCCTAAGACTAATGTACAAAGTCTCTTACATAAGAGCGGCAAAACAGGAAACAAAATACATAAAGAGGCGTTTACATAAGGGGCATTACATTAGGCATGTCAGTCTGGATCCAGATCTGGATCTGGATCCAGACCCAAAGTGTCACGTCTCAATAAGTTATACCTAGAAAACAAAAAGAGTACAAAGAATAACAAATACAAAAGAAGCACCGATAAGTATACCTAAGCATACATCGGTAACTAGACCATAATATTAAATTTATCTTAACAGTTTTCTGTACCATTACTCTCCTGAACTGACAACATTATAAAAGAAATGCAAGGTTGTAGAGATCATCAAGATAAACAGCTTTCACTACTAGAGCACTTCGATTTGAGGTCTCCATAACCTGCTTTGAAGCTGTAAATGGGGATCCATTCTAATTTTCTATTGATTCATGGACTTAATTTCAATTGACGAGGTCTTAAAATGACCAATTTGCTTTAGATCATCCTGCTTCCGTATGAAATTTCAAAAGTTTCCTAGGTGTTCAATAGAGAAATTTATCTTCAAGCTTTCAGGCACCATTCTGCATTCCTAGTCTTGGCCTTATGTACTTTGGGTACCATTAGCCATATGAATCTAAGTTCATTGACATGTATTCTCTTGACCTATTGATGTATAATATCAAGCCTTTTCTGATTTGTGTTAGTTTCATAATGGGTTGCTCACTTGTTCCCTCATATCATGCTTTCTGTGCTTTTCTTTCATCATCCACCTGTCTGTGGATCAATCAGTAGTAACAAAACATGGGTCATCAACATCACATCATTGACAACTTTATCATCATCCTCATGCTCTCAATATGAATCAGATTTTAGGTTTACAATGATATGGTCATCATGTTCAGGATCTTCATCAAACAATGGACCTTCTTCTTAATTTAGATCTCCAGCAACGCTTTCAAGATAATCATCATAAATTGGATCACCTCAAAATCTCCATCTCTTCGGATATCAGGTAAGGTCATATTAAAAATACTGAAAAAACTCTAATGAGTTCTGATTTACCATGGTTGTTAGGTCATGATTCATGCGTTTGCTTTTGCATAAAAATCAAATAGTCCTGGGGTTCCCATCTTCTGGATATGATACCATTTCTGATCTAGCAGATCGAGAACAAGACAAATCAAAATACTAATGATTGAAGCCATTCCTAGGCAAGTGAGACAAGAATAATTGGGAACAGTAATGAACCCAAATAAAATTTCAAATAAAAACTTCACATGCTTTTCCAAAATATCAAAATGAATCAGCACAAATAACCTAACTTTCCATATGTAGTTGTGGTTCTGAACTCAGACCATCAAGCAAGAAAAAAAATATTTAAGATAGTGACATTTTTTTTTGAAGAGGATTTAAGATAGTGACATTTTTTTAAGAGGATTTAAGATAGTGACATAGAATGTATATAAAAAGTAGCAGCGCTATCCAAAAGGGTTGGCAGAATGTGTAGTGTACATTGCTCATAAAGCAAGATATTGAGGAAGTGGATTTCCAGGAGGGGGGAGAACTTCAATCTGCTAGGGACAGATTTGGTTGACTGTGCCATTGCATTCAATATCTTTCCGGCTTAAAGCCAGGATTCTCGACAGCTTTTCAATAATCCAGAACAGCTTCCTGGTATTCTTTTGGGATTCATCTTTGGTATGCATCTGTGGCACCTCACGCTATAACAGCTAGTCATGTTTTACAGGAATTATTTAGTCAATTAGATGTATTCTTCATGGTTCGTCTAGCAAGAAACATGATCTGGATATAATTGTTATGACGCTGGAATTCTTTTCTTTTCTTAGTTTTTCATTTTTATTGTTGTGAAGCTTTAATGCAGTGGACTGTCGCTTTTTATATTTCTTTGTACAACTACATACACATCAAAAACCACTTAATCTAACGTCTTTTCTCCACTAAAAAGGCTATGGAGATCGCATCTTTACATTCAATTCCACAAAATACTCAATGGAAGAAACCGCAAATGGATGGGACTGCAAGAGGGTATGGCAGCCTCATATGTTACTGAAGTAAAGCCCCTTTCCTCAGACACTTTTTTTGTTCCTCGTGTTTTCTATGTTGTACAAGTCATGAACTATTTATTTTAAGTTGACCTGATTACCAATCCTAATCAAAATTCCTTCTTTCTTTCAGTAGGTCAAATTGCCAATCACCAATGCAGTTCCATCTCTATTGATCAATAACAATTCCTTCTCTCTTTCAGTAGGTCAAATTACCAATCATCATTGTAGTTCCATCTCTCTTTGAATGGAATAAATTGGAATTCATGTTTGTATATGTATTCTCTTCTTCAATTGGTCACAAATTACCAACACGGTCGCAATGCCTTCTTGTTTTCAATCTGCCAAAATGATGGTGAGCCCCCTCATGATCAGCCAAACTACCAATTACAATTTTAATGTCACCTCTCTCTTTCAGTTGGACAAGTTAGCCATCTTGTTATTGTTCATAATGCATCATTTCCATCTGGCAATTACATAAACATATTCAAATTGTTCATAATCTTGGAAATCTCATTCTCCTTGGATTATCTGCACTTGGTTTCTCCTACCCTCATGACATCGATAACTTATTCATGTTCTGTAGCTCTAAGCCACCTTGGGAATGGCAATGGCAGATGTCCGGATCGGATATCCAACCGATCCCAATCCGTTTCACAAGACTTAGCAAACCGATTCAAGATCCGAAAAGCTGGGTTTGGTGTGGTTTTAACAAATTCGAACCCGACCAACATCCAAGTATATTGGACTGGATCTGGTTGGATTCGAACCATTTATGCACCAACCCGGAATAGTCTCTTCACCTCCATGGTCATGGTGTTCAAATATAGAAAACTAAAATTTGAATACGTGATTTTCTTGACGAATTTTATGAAAATTCAGTAAAAAGCTTGAATATAGAGAGACCTGATGGGTCAGACCCGGAACATGGGATTGTGCCCGGTCCATTGTAGATGTGGTCCGGATCAACCTAAACTGACCCGGATCCGGCTGTGTACAGCCCCCGCCCCCTGGTTTTAAAAAAATGGGGGGTTTGCAGAAAAACCGCCACGACGGGAACAACCAAAGAGAGAAAAGGACAAGACGAGACACCACCCCGACAACCCAGCGAATCGCTGCGAACCGTTTCCATCAACTGACTCGTTCCGAGTCGACAAGTTTTCAGTAGAAGGTACATTGTAATCCCGGGATTGGGAACCCGGAGCGATACGTCCGAATCTCCCGATTCCTTCCACAACCAGAGAAAAAAAGAGAGACATTATCCTTGGCAACCAGACGACTCGCTACAAAACCGTCCGATCACCGGCAAATCCCGAGTCGGCACAGAATTCTGCACATTTAACAGGCAAAAACTCGGAAACGGAACCAGGCCGACGCCGATTCCTTCACGATCCCGTCGCAAGCCATCCGAAGGACCGCAGGCATTGCGAAATTACCCCAAATCTCTCACATAATAACCAGAATCCCATCCGAAGGACCGCAGAAAATGACGAGAGAGAGGGAAAGAGGGTGTCGTGTCGTACCAGTTGGAGGAGGGAGGATTGATGAAGAGAGGGGTCTGGAGGGCGAAGGAGCCGAGCGAGTCCCTGAGAGAGGCGGACATGGGAGGACAGACGTTGGGGACGAGTCGGAGCGGGAAGCCCCTCGTGAAGACGGGGAGCTGCTGCGCCCTCAGTGTGGGCCCCGCCCTGGCCAGCCCCACCGGGAACGGGTCTCCGGGAACCGCCCTCGCCACCCCGTCCAGCGTCGTCGCCGTCGACAAGTTCGCGTCCCAGAAAGCGCTGTCCATCGCCGTCCTCAGCTTCGCCATTTCCTCTCTCTCTCTCTCTCTCTCTCTCTCTCTCCTTCTCTAAACCCCCCCTTATCCCTCCCGTCTGCAGAAAGAGGGAAAATGAATTTCTTATTTCTCACACTATTTTGTCCTGACTCCTGACTCTTTTTAATTTTTTTTTATCCAACTAGACATTTTTGTCCTTGAGTTGGTTAGTGCCTTGCCGTTGTGCCATCGGTTTTTTAGGGTTTCACTTTTAAGTAATTTAAAGAAGAACCAGTGTTAGTTGTTAACTTGTGCATTTCAGACCCGCTCCTCAAGTGAAAGATGATGCCTCCTCGTCCTTTCTTGATAAAAACAACTTTATCTTAGGCTTTTTATGTTGAACAAATGAATAATGAGGAGTTTTTTAGTCATTTATCGAACTAAAATAATCTCTGCATTCTTATCAACAATAAGGGTATTTATGTCCTTTTCTTAAACTAACCAAAGGCCAAACAAAAAAGAGGGAGGCTATATGTAATACTTGAAAAGTTGTATGAGTTTTCTCTAAGTATCTGACAGATTAAGGGGCTTTCTGTAAATTATGTTTCTATTTCTGTCAAGCAGAAATAGCTTCTAACCCATACCTCTCTTTCATTGCTGCCAGCTGACGCCTTTGAGATTAAGAAATTCAGATGTCCGGTTTTCTACTTTTGAAGTGCAGTGTTTGGATGCACTTAAATTTTGAAAAATATCCAAATTAAAAGTTTTCACCTATTTGGTCATGTATTGAAAATTTCAAGATCTCTCTCAAACACACACTTTCATTGTTCCAATTTTGCTTTGATATATATAGAGGTGGAAGACATGACCGTTCGATCTTAATATGATCGGATGGTTCATATTTACTGTATAAAGGAACTCTAACCTGCTGAGAATGAGTGGTCTTCGTCGATCTCCCTCAACCATCCTCTCTCACCCTGCCTCCCTCTACCCGATTACTGCTACCACCATTTCTCCTCCGACAGCCATCTACCACTCGTGCCGCCGACGATGAGCATCTACCAGGCATACCTGCGATGATATTATTCTCTCTCTCTCTCTCAGCCTGCGATACTCAATTAGAGTTTTTTTTTCTCTTTTTTGATAACCCATTTTCCCCTTTTTTCTTATATGTTAAGTTTTGTTTTGTTTTCTTGTGCCGTTTAGATTGGATGCATATGAGGGTAGTAACTGCATATTGTTCTTCCTCCCATTTGCCCTTCTTTCTCTTTTTTTTTTTTGATAACCCATTTTTCCCTTTTTCTTGTATGTTTAGTTTTGTTTTGTTTTTCTTGTGTTGCTTAGATCCGATGCAGATAAGCATTGTGCCTGTATATTGTTGTTGTTATTTTCTTCTTTTTCTTTCTATGATGTGCACTTTTTCTTTTTCTGCCCTTTTATTCTTGGAATATTGCATTAAATTCATGTTTTGCTGGTCTTGTATTTTCGGTTTTGTTTTTAGCAAAATATGTGCACTATGCAATTCTTGCACGTGAACTTATGTTCTTGGTAAAATATGTGCATTATGCATGAATTTTGGAACTTAGGTTTTAGTTTTGTTTGAGATTTTAAACTTTTGATGAGAGTTCATTTTGATGGTTTGCTATTGAATGAAAAAAGGTGCATCACTATGAAAATCCACATTAGCAATTAGATTTTTCTGAAGGAAATTGTGTTATCATGAAAACTTGCTCAAACCATCCAAATTGCTTACCCTGTTAGTCACATGCACTTGCATTACGAGAACCTAATGTGTTCACAGTGTGGCATCATCTGCAAATGTTGTGTGGCATCCATCATTTTCCTTTCTTGTTGTTGGTAGAAACACGTTGTCGAAACATAAACAAAAAAGTGTCTATGAAGAAAATACCTCTACTATAAATGAATATCTGAGAGTTTTGTGTGCCAATAATGAGTGTGCAAACGATGGTGTTATTCTTAGAGATCGTGAACCTGTGTTTTTAAAGAATGTGATAAATGAATTCCATAAAGAATCCATCAAAACAAGGTGACGAGGAATTGTGCAACTTATGGACGATCCAGACATAATTTTAAAACATGTGGCTTCAACCTCAATTCAGGATAACTTTGTTAATATATTTAATATTTTTAATATATATTTTATAATTGATATTAAAGTTTTTTTTTATGCACGATCACATTTAAAACTGTTGTTAGTGGTAAACCCCCAAGTATATGTCATGTTTGTCATTGGTGTATATAGTGTTATTTTGATTCTTAAATTGAATTTCAGGACAACTAATCTTGGGGGTTTACTTGTATTCGTTAAAAAATTCAGTTTAAGAAATAAAACATTAACACAACATACACCAATGACAAATTCTTGGGAGTTTTCTTTACATTTTTACAATTTCTTTTGTCATGTCTTGTTCCCTTACAAACATGACATATTCTTGGGGGTTATCACTAAGACGGGTTTTAGATATGATCATGCATAAAAAAAAACTTAATACCAATTATAAAATATATATTAAAAAATTATTAAATATATTAACAAAGTTATTTACCCTGAATTAAGGTTGAAGTCACATGTTTTAGAATTATGTCCAGATCGTCCACAAGTTGCACAATTCCTTGTCACCTTATTTTGATAGATTTCTGATGGGATTCATTTACCACATTCTTTAGAACACATTGATTCATGATATCTAAGAATAACATCATCATTTGCATACTCATCATTGGCACGCAAAACTCTCATATGTTTATTTGTAATAGAGGTGTTTTCTTCATAGACATTTTTTTGGTCATGTTCGACCTGTTTCTGTCAACAATAAGAAAGAAAAATGATGGATGCCACAACATTTACAGATGATGCCATACTGTGAACACATTAAGTTGCTGTAATGCAAGTGCAACAGGGTAAGCAATTTGGATGGTTTAGACAAATTTACATGGCAATACAATTTCCTTCAGCAAAATCTAATTCCTAATGCAAATTTTCACAGTGATGCACTTATTTTCATTCTAAAGACTATCAAAATGAGCTCTCATCAAAAGCTTAAGATTTCAAACAAAACTAAAACCTAAGTTCCAAAATGAATACATAGTGCGCATATTTTGCCGAGAACAAAAGTGAACATACAAAAGCTACATAGTACACATATTTTGCCAAAAATAAAACTGAACATACAAAAACCAACAAAACATGAATCTAATGCAATATTTCAAGAACAAAGGGGCAACAAAAGAAAAAATACATGCCATAATAGATAATAGAAAGAAGAAGAAGAAAAAGAATATACATGCACTACGCTGATATGCATCAAATCTAAACAATACAAAAAAAGGGAAATGGGTTACAAAAAAGGGAAAAAATGGAAAATAAAAAGAAGAAGAATAACAACAATATACAACCACTACGCTGAAATGCATCAGATTTAAACAACACAATAAAAAACAAAAACAAAATTGAACATATAAGAAAAAAAGGGGAAAATGGGTTATCAAAAGAGGGGAAAAAAAGCCCCAACTAAGTATCACAGGCTAAGAGAGATATATTTAAAGAAAGAGAAGAACATAGAGAGAGTGGATGAGAGATAGAGAGAGAGAGACAAAATCTGGTATGCCTGGTAGATGTTTGTCACCGGCAGCACAGGTGGTAGATGACCATCGGAGGTGGGGATAGTGGTAACAATAATCAGGTAGAGAGGGAGGCGGGGTGAGAGAGGATTGTTAAGGGAGATCGACAGAGAGACCACCCATTCTCAGTGGGGTTAGGGTTCCTTTATGCGGTAAATATGGACTGTCCAGTCTCATCGGGTATATCTGGTACGCAAGTAATCGGGTAGGTTCCCACTTTTCTCTCTCTCTCTCTATATATGTGTATGTTTGGGACTTTTGAACAAATGCAATCAAGGAAAGGGACATTTTCAGCTTATTCAACAAAAAAAATAAATGCAATCAAACTAAGGGCATGTTTGGGATCGGTAGCTGCGATGGGCATTTATGGAGTTTATGCATTTGAGGAAGTGACAGCAGCTGCCAAATCCATTCTTTAGTCTAAATACAAAGGAGAAAGCGCTTCATTTTCCATCTCAAATGCATAAACGCCCATCCCAGAGCCAAGATTCCAAACAAGCCCTAAGTTAAAAACTGGATCTACTGACAAAATTAAATTTCCATTGAACCCAAGCCAAAGCTACGAATCATGAACTGTGCACAAAGTGGTGCAAATTCTTGTTAGAAAAAATTGTGTGGGCCTACATATGTTTAATCACACGTTATAGGTTGTCTAAGGTTAAGGCCCATATTATGTGATTTCATACGGTTGAGCTCTATGATATCTCATATGGTATGATCTTATTATGTGTAGAGACATCATGTGCTCTTATTTGTCAATTTCCAATTTTATGATGGGTTAAATTGGAAATAGACCATAAGATGGTTACAATTATGTTATGATCCTCAAACCATATATAGTGGCTATTCTCTTTTGGCTCTCCATCATCATCAAGATAAAATTGTCCCTCTCTCGTTAGGTCTAGAGAAAAGACAAGGCTACGTATAAAGGTTCTAAAAGATCATACCCGTGATAAATCTATCGGAGCACCAATGGATTCAGGTATGCTTTCGCATCAAGTTTAGATTATGTTCTTTTCAACGATTTAGCGCGAACAAGATTAATGATCTATTTAATTTTTTGATGGATTCAAAATCCAATAATTGGTATTAGAGCGATTTGTTCCTGTTGAATCGTTGAAGTATTCAATTTTCTTTTATATTTCATGTTATTCAGTTGATGGCAATGATCTGTTATGATTGGTGGTTGGGCGCGAGCGGAGGAGGGCCGATCGACCCTCCTCGCGCCATTCGGTAGAGCCCGAATAGGAGGGAAGGCCTATTTTGCATCACCGAACAAAATGAAAGGGAGGGTCGTTCGGCCCTCCCCTTTTTGGATTACCGAAACCAGTGGGCGGGAGGGTCAACCGTCCCTCCCCCTTAATCTTTATCTGAATGTCGGACCACGGCCGGGGGGGGGGGGGGGGGGTCACTCTCTTTTGTTTATCGAAAAAAGGGGCTCATCCCTTTTCTGTTCATCAGACAAAGAAGAGTGTCACTTGTTCAGATCCCTGGACGTCTGATGGTGAGTTATCGTCGTTCAGATCCTCTGGACGCCAGAATAAAGGGTGTGTGGCCCATTCAGATCCCCTCAATTTTTTGTTTGCCGAGAGGGGTGTCGCCCACATGGTTCATTAGACGACAGGAGGTTTCTCCTCATCAGAGCATCCGACAGGAGAGACTTCTCGCTGCTCCGATCACCAGACAACGGATGACAACAGACTCTCTTCCTATAGATCGTCGGATGGTGGGAGGGTGGATGCCCATTTAGACCCGACATTCCTGGTTCGATGGAAACCCAGTGCCATTTTCGGCCATCGCCAGTCTCTTTTGAGGGCCGTCAGATGTAGGCATTTGGTTCGACCCTCTGTTGGCAGGAAACAACATCATGTTCAACCCTCCGCCAGCGGGTATCGACGTCCAGTTCTGGGCTTTAGATGATTCGGTCGGGTGAGCCAACTGATTCAGCCTTCAGGCATTACAGCGACCCGGGCAAACCAGACTTTAGTCGACTCGGGGCTAACTCAAGAACCAACCAGTATGGCGTCTCAGGTTGGTTCGGCCATTAGGCACAGGACGGTTCGACAACCTTCAACCGACTCAGTTAGCTGGGCCTGTTCGGTCATCTATTCACGGTTGGTTCGACCATTTGTACAGGGTCAGTTTGGCCTCCCTTTCAGCTGACTTGAGTCGGGCCAGACCTTATGGGCTGACCTGGTTTGGTCCCCATCATGTTAAGGGGACTGAACCAGATTGGGTGGGCGGGCAAGACCCGTGTCGGGCTAGGCTTGGCCTGACCCGCGGGTCTGGTCTGGTCAGACCTGACTCATTAGCCTAGGCCTTGTACTGGTTGTGGTGTTGGGAATTTGACCCATGACAGGTCAAGCCTGATTTGACCCGCTGATGGGTCCGGCCCAATCCCATGAGTCCGGCCCAATCCCATGGATCAGACCCTTGAATGTGCCTTGTAATAAAAAAAATTATAAGAAATTTTATTATTAAATTCAGAGCCGTTAAGTATACGTTTTGGGTCACTTTAGAGGGTCGTCATCGATTGCTTTTGGCCCTATATAGATTGTGATCATGTTTACTTTTTGTTCATATGCATGTATTGACGTATTTGAACCATGATATTATTTTCAGAATAAGGATCTGATATTCTAATTGAGCTGATTAAAATAATATGTTACCAAAGTAATCTCTCTGGTGTAGATTGACTTATTTGAAATATTGAGATATTTATATATTTGAGATTCATGTAAATAGTGATCGGCCCAAAAGAAGATTACTATTTGGCCGATCCTATATATATATATATATTCAGTAATAAATATGGGACAATTGTATGGTTTTTCATGTGAATAACGAATTAGTACAAAGAAAATCTTGTTGTTTGACATGATTAATTGTCCATGTTTGATTACTATAATGAGAGTACCACTTATAAGTTGATATTTCTGTCCAAAGACTGAATGCCAATGTTGTGCTAGGTATCTTGTGATGAGGTTCACCATAATTTAAATATATTATTTTATGTTAATGCATATGAATATGTACACTAATTGTGAGCTTGTTTTATTCTTGATTCAGTTAATATTTCTGCTTCTACGATATCTGCAAATATAAATTCGATCCTTGTTTTGAGTGGTTCTAACTTTAAAAACTAGAAAGAGAACATTATAATTGTTCTCAGATGTATGGATTTGGATCTTGCACTTCGAGAAGATCAACCACTTCTTCTTACGGATAGGAGTTCCACTGAGGATAAAAGGAACTCTGAGTAGTGAGATCGATCGAATTACATGAGTCTTATGATCATGAAATGTACAATTTTGAAATCCTTTAGGGGTACTATGTTTAAAGAGGTTCCTTGAGGAAATAAAAAAATATTTTGCTAAAAATGAAAAGGCTGAGATAAATACCCTCCTTTCGAGTCTTGTTTCAATGAGGTATAAAGTAAAATTGAACATTATGGAGTACATTATAGAAATGTCCCATCTTGCCTCAAAACTAAAGACACTAAAGATAGAGTTGTCTATGGACTTACTTGTGCACTTAGTTTTGATATATCTTCCTGCACAATACAATCAGTTTAATGTCAGTTATAACTGCCAAAAGGACAAATGGACTCTTAATAAGTTCATTTCCTACTATGTGCAAGAAGAGGAAATGATGAAGCAATAAAAGACAGAAAGTACTCACTTGACAGTAGTCTCTAAGGACAAATTTAAGAAAAAAAAGGAATAAGGAAGCCGCAATAGACCCTTAATTACAAAAAAAATAGAAGAGACATCAGGATCTAAAGTCCAATTATTTCTTTTGTAAATGGGAGGGTCACATGAAGAAGGATTATACCAAATATCATGCTTGTTGTGAGAAGAAAGGTACACTCCTTGCTTTGGTTTGTTCTGAGGTTAATTTAACTTTTGTACTCAAACATATTTGGTAGATGGATTTTGGTGCTACTACCCCCATAAGTGTGTTTATGCAGGATTGCCTAAGTTGCCAAACGCCAATTGATGTTGAAAGATTCATCTATATAGGCGATGGTAAATTAGTTCAAGTTGAGGCAATATGGATATTTAGGTTACTATTAAAGACTGATAGTTATTTAGATTTGAAAGA
Source organism: Nuphar pumila (assembly GCF_984573655.1). Taxonomy (NCBI): domain Eukaryota; kingdom Viridiplantae; phylum Streptophyta; class Magnoliopsida; order Nymphaeales; family Nymphaeaceae; genus Nuphar; species Nuphar pumila. Next base: position 71,545,366 of record NC_143264.1, on the reverse strand, counting down.
AACATACATTGTACCATCTTTTAGATAGAATTTGGTTTTTATTTTCGCTTTAGACAAATCTGGTTATTCTTGTTTATTTGAAAATAGTCAATTTATATTGTTTCTTAATTCAAATCTTATTGGGACCCATTCTTTATCTGTGGTTGATAACCTATATTTACTTATTATTGTTGCCTCATATAATGAAACCTTATATTTTGGTTCTCATGGTATAAAACAAAAATTAACAAAAGAGAATTTCACTTTATTATGGTACAAGTGCTTAGGTCATATTTCTAAACAAAGAATTCAAAGGCTTGTGGCGAGTGAAATTCTTGATTCTCTTGATTCCACTAACTTTCAAGTTTGTATTGAGTGTATAAAAGAGCAATAAACAAACATAAGAAAGTTATGTGCCGAAAGAAGAATAAACGTCTTAGAACTAATTCATACAAATATTTATGGGTCATTTTCTATGGCTTCTTAAAATGGTCAACAATATTTTATTACGTTCATAGATGACTATTCTCGTTATGGGTACTTATATTTAATTCATGAAAAGTCTCAGTCCTTGGATGCATTCAGATCATTTAAGTCTGAAGTTGAAAGCCAACTTGGCAAAAGGATTAAGGCCATTAAATCTGACCGTGATGGTGAATATTATAGTAGATATGATGGATTAGGTGAACAACGTCTAGAGCCTTTTGCTAAATTTTTAGATAAATATGGTATTGTCCCTCAGTATACCATGCCAAACACTTCTAGCATGGTTGGTGTTGCTCAAAGACGAAACATGACCTTAAATGATATGGTAATGAGTATGATTTTTCATTCTACCTTACCAGAGTCTCTCTTGAGAGACACATTAAAGACTGCAACTTATGTATTGAACATGGTACCATTTAAAGCATCAACCAAGACCCCATATGAAATATGGACATGCAATAAGCTTAGTATGAAGCATTTTCATATTTGAGGATATCCAACTCAGGCTAGGCCCTACATGCCACATGAAAAGAAACTGGATTCAAGAATGGTTACCTGCTATTTTATTGGGTATTATGAAAGATCCAGGAGCTATAAATTTTATGACCCTATGAGTAAGTCTTCTTTTTAGACGAGAAATGCTTGTTTCTTTGATGATGCTGAGTTTGAGGGGAGTGATAAGGTAAAAAACATTGCTTTAGAAGAAGAATCTGTTTTTCTTCTTACAGTTGTGGTTGACAATGATTAGATTTTTATTCCTGATATTGTTTTCACAAATCCAGAACAAGGCAGTGATTTAGATCTCCCTATCCAAAAGCAAGCTTTTACTCCTAAAGTATAAACTCAACAACCTCAAGAAACATCTCAAGTAATTCAAGAATAAATGCCATTAAGAAAATCCACTAGAGAGAGGAGAAGGACATTTTTAGATGATTATATTGTCTTTCTACAAGAACATGAGGGTGATACTGGCTTAAGGAAGGATGATCCAATCAACTTCCATCAAGCCATACAGAATTCAAACTCTCAAAAGTGGATAGATGCCATGCATAGGGAGATTAAATCCATGAAGGATAATGATGTGTGGGATCTTCTCCCATTACCTGAAGATGTAAAACCCATTGGTTGCAAATGGATATTTCAAACCAAGAGGGATTCAATGGGCAATGTAGAAATATATAAGGCTCGTCTTATTGCAAAAGGGTTTACTCAAAGAGAAGGCATTGACTACACAAAGACTTTCTCTCCGGTTTTTACGAAAGACTCTTTTAGAATTATGATGGCACTTATGGCTCATTATGATTTAGAGCTACATCAGATGGATGCAAAAACTATATTCCTTAATGGTGACATTGATTAAATAATATATGTGGTGCAACTAAAATTTTTTGTCTCAGGCGATGCCAAGAAAATAGTTTACAAATTAAAGAAATCCATCTATGGACTTAAGCAAACTTCCCGTCAATGGTATTATAAATTTCATTAAGTTGTCCTTTCATTTGGTTTTGATATGAATGTGATTGATGAATGCATATACCATAAGTTCAGGGTGAGTAAATGTATTTTCCTGATTTTATATATCGACGACATATTACTTATCAGTAATGATATAGGCATATTGCACGAAACCAAGAGATTTCTGACAAAAAAATTTGAAATAAAATATCTTGGTGATACCGCTTTTGTATTAGGGATCCAAATACATCAAGATCGTTCTCGGGGTATTCTTGGATTATCGCAAAAGAGGTATAATTCTAGATAGATTTGTCATAAAGGATTGTAAACCAGGTGATACTCTTGTTGTTACGGGAGACAAGTTTAGTCTCGCTCAGTGCCCTAAACACCAGTCTAAAGTTAGGGATATAAAAAAGATTCTCTATGCTTCTGCTGTGGAGAGTCTTATATATGCTCAGGTGTGTACACGTCTGAATATAACGTACATTGTTAGGATGTTAGGCAGATATCTTAGTAACCCATGTATGAATAATTGGCAAGCAACCAAGCGGGTTATGCTGTACTTGCAAAGAACAAAAGGTTACATGCTCACATACAGGAAGTCAGATCAACTGTATTGGGTATTCTTATTCTGAATTTGCTAGATGCCAAGACAGTCATAGATCCATGCCAATTTTTATTTTTCTGTTGGCCGAGGGAGTTATTTCTTGGAGGAGTGCCATGCAAACACTTGTTGCTTCTTCCACTACGACAACAGAGATCATAGCCTTTTATAAGGCATCCAATCATGGAATATGGTTACATAACTTTATCACAGGGTTGCGGATTTTAGATAATATTGAGAGACCGCTAAAGTTATTTTGTGATAATAATTTAACAATGCTATATTCCAATAACAACAGGAGCTCATTGAAATCAAAGCATATTGATATTAAGTTCCTTGTTGTTAAAGAAAGAGTACAGAATAGTCAGATATCGATATAACATATTTGCACAAAATCTATGATTTCAGATTCGCTTACCAAAGGTTTGCCACCTAAGGTCATTCACGAGCATACTGCTCGAATTGGTGTATTATCATTTAATGATATGCTAGTTTAGTGGGAGTTTGTTGATAATGCATAAAATACATATTATATTATCACAAAATCATGCAATTATATGAAATTTTATAGCTTAAACACCCTTGTTTATGTTGTTTTAGGTGTGAAGGAGCTACAATTCAAATTTCATCAAAATCGAAGTTAAAACGAGAAAATCAAAGCATTTTCTAAGAAATTGGGTCTGTACTGATACAAACCGGATCAAGATTCAATCCAAATTATACAAATAGCATTGGGATCTGGTCCATACATCCTCTTGAACTCAAATTCAAGATCCACACGTGAATACTTTCAGAAAAATCCTTTTTGAAAATGGCACAAACACTTTTTAGCAATTTTAGAAGGTTTTGAGTATTATTTTAGAAATAGTTAAAACAGAAATCTATTTTATAATTTTCATAATTATTTTTATAAAAGGAGAACGTCCAACATGTTGTAGATTGTCTTTTCTAAGGGTTTCATGCCACACACTATTCCAAATCCTTTCTTCCCTTTTGCTTTTTGACTTCTTCTTCTTCTCCCTTATTCTTCCTTGTCTGCGATTTTCGATTTTTGATCTTCTTCTCCTCTATTGTTTTTGTATTTTTTTTAGTTATTTTGTTTTTTTTATGCAGGTCTACATGGTTGAAGGCTTCAACTCAGATTTGGTGTGAACCACCATCTACCTTCACGATCGGCCGACTGAGAACCCTCTTCCTTTGCAATCGATCGATCTCTTTTCTCCAGCATCGATCTCCCTCTTCGTCAACTCGGTCTCCGACGTGTTGCAACCAAAAATAGATTTCAGCGATAAAAATGATATTTGTGGCATTAAAACCATAGTGTAAGTCCACTCCCCTCTAGCCCACATTCATCGGGCAGCCCTTGAGGTGCACCTTCCTCTCCCTCTCTACTTTTCGGTCTTTAAACCCTTTATTTTTTTAACCCAATCTTGCCCCCTTTTCTTTTTTATTTTATTTTGGGTTTTTGATATTAGCTATTATTTAGTGTCTTAAATACGTTTATGTGGTCTGATCATTTTCTTTTTGGTGTTTTGATCGAGTCTTGTTTCATTCGGGTCAAAGAACTGAACTGAAAAGGCCTATCGGAAAGTTCTATTTTGTAAAATCTGTATCTATAGATTTATAGCATAGTTTATTTATATTTTTTATTTGATTAGATTAGATTTAGATCAGATTTGAGTTTCTTGGTTTTTGGATTTAGGTTTTTCTAAAAATAAATTAGAAAAAATTAGGGTTTTTCGATTTTAGTGTTTTTCTTCATATTTTTCATATTTTCTTGAAATCATTAGTTATAGAATAGTTTCCTTTTATGATTTTCATGATTTTAAGATAGTTTAGGTTCAGATTTAGTGTATAATTAATTTAGAATAGGTTATTTATTTTCATTATTTATTATATTAATAATTTAGATTAAAATAAATTAGCTGATTTAGGGTTTTTATAATCTTTTTAATTTTTGTCAATTAGATCTGAATATTTTCTATTTATTTTCAGTATTAGAATAGTTTGGTCAGTGGTTAATTTATGTTCTTGATATTCGTTAATTGTTTTAGTTAGTTTTATTCAATTATTAGATTAAATTAGATTAATAGGTAGAATAATTAGATATTATAATTAATTTTTATTCCCATTAAATAGGATAGTTTAATTTTTTGTCTTTCTCAGTAGTTAAAGTTAGTTTTAATTTCAGAAATTTAATTTTAGTAATTAGTTTAGATAATAGTTATTTTGGATTGATTATCATTTAATTAAGTAGATTAATTGATAGCCGAATTTAGTTAATTGATATTTTTTTATCATCAATTTTAAATTATGTTAATTCATGTTTTTCAATTAATTAGATTAGGAAGATTTCTTTGTTTAATGTAATTAGAAAATAGAATAGATTCACATTAATTAAATTTAATTAGTTTGTGAAATTAGGCTAACCGATTTAGTTTTTATTTCAATTATGAGGTTTCCTAGAATAGGTTATATTATTTGCTTGTAAACGTGAATAGCTGTAGCTTAGAGTTAATTTTTAATTCATAGCTAGTTAGTTTAGTTTAGTCTAATTCATGTCAATTTAGTTAATTGTTTAGTTCATATCTTGATTTTTTTTATCTTGCAAATAGAGTAGTTAGTTTGATATACATTAGCCAGTTCTTGCATTTAGATTTAATTTGATTAAATCAAGTAGCTAGTCTAGATAGTTTTAGTTAGTTCTTCATTAGTTTGTTCCAGATTTTGTTAGATTAATTTAGTTTTATAAACTATACAACATATTTGTTAAATATTAGTTAATTAATTAACATGTTAGTGTACAATCTTGAATTCAGTTAATTATTACTTTCTTGATAGTTAGTTAATTAAATCTTTTATATCTTCGGTTACTTGCTTTAGTTAGGTTAGTTTTTAATATAGTTATTCTAGATTTGTTATTTCGTACATTAGTTAGTATTTATGTAATTAGTTAGCATGTTATTTTGTGTTTTTTTATGTTTGTCATTTAGTCATTTGTTATTAGTTAATTTGAATCTTGATTAATTCGGTCAACACATGTTTCTTGTTTGTTAGTTAATGAAATACATTAATTAGTTAGTTCTTATTTCTTGATTAGGTAATTAATTAGATTAGTCTTGATTCTTGTTAGTTTCAACATATATTAGTTATTTTACATGTCCAATAATTAATTGAATTAGTTAAGTTAGTTTATTTATTTAATTATTGCTTAGTCGATAATTATAGTTTAGTCTTAGTTCAAAATAATCTAGTTGCATTAGTTCCCTTTTAGTGTTAAGTGTAGTTATTGTCTTATCCACTTAATTTGTTAATTTTAATAGTTTTCTTTTAATTTATAGTTTCCTCTTAATTTAGTTCCATTAATTGTTTTATCCCTCAATTTTAGGTCTCTTTATTTATTGAGTAACTCTATATTTTTTTTATTTAATATTTATTGTTTAGAATAGGGAAGGTCCCTTTTTATTTTTTTTATATTACAGGTCCCTACTATGTCAGCATAAGAAGGGTGGATGGGCTGAAGTGGATATACAAAGAAGAAGATTATACAACTCCCTGAATATTATGCGAGGGCCCCAATTTAGTTAGAATTTTTATTATTTTTGTTCTCTTTTTATTTTTATTAGCTTGTAAATAAAGAATAGTGTAATTTTCTTTTTTAGTTATTAAGAAAGTGAAGTTCAATAAATTCTTTTGCGTAAGTTTCGTTCCCTGTGGAAACGATCTGACACTACAAGAAAATTGCCAATTAGCGCCGAATATTTGCGATGAATATTTTCGTCGCCAAGTTACGGCAGATTAACAAGAGAAACTAATCCATCACTAAGATTTGCAATATTCATGAAACTAGCGACAAAATACTTTCGTCGCTACCGCGCTAGCTAGCGACGACAAGTTTTTGTCGCAACACACGCGATGGTTAGTGACGAATTTGGCGACGAACGTTTTTCCGTCGCTACTTAGCGACAAAAATATTCCCTCGCTAACTGATCATCTAAATTTATGATGGCGTTGCGACGGAATTCGACCGTCGCCAAATTCGTCGCTAATTTTTGCGTAAATCCCTAATCAGAGCCCTTTTTCTTCTTTCCCATTTCGTCTCTCCCGCTTGCCCGACAATCCTCTGCTGCCCGCGCAATCCCCGGTCCGTCGCCCACTGCCCGCCGCTCCCCGATCCGCCGCCCGACCCGTCTCCCCCCGCCCGCCGCCCGACGACTCCCAGGTAAATCCATTTTTAGGTTTTTTTCGATAAAAGAGGCGCCTGCCCCTTTTATTTTTTTCGGCAGGGGGTCGCCTCCCTGCCTTATTTGTATTTTCCGGTAGGGGGGCGACCCCCTGCCGTGTTTTGTATTTTTTGGCAGGGGGGCGACCCCTTGCCTCGTTGTTTTATTCGGGCAGGGGGTTGCCCCCCTGCTTTTTCGGCAATGGGTCGCCCCCCCTATCGCATTTTGTGTTTTCCGGCAAGGTGGCGACCCCCTGCCTCATTTGATTCGAGCAGTGGGTCGCCCCCCTGATTTTTCGACAGGAGGTCACCCCCCTGCTTTTCCGGTAGGGGGTCTCCCCACTGCCTCATTTGTTTTTTCTGGCAGGGGGGTCGACCCCCTGCCTCATTGTTTTATTCGGGCAGGGGGTCGCCCCCTTGCCGCGTTTTGTGTTTTCCGATAGGGGGTGACCCCCCTGCCTCATTTAATTTTTCCTACAGGAGGGGCGACCCCCTGCCGCGTTTTATTTTTTCCGGCAGGGGGGTGACCCCCTGCCTCATTGTTTTATTCGGACAGAGGGTCACCCCTCTGCTTTTTCGGCAGGGGGTCGCCCCCCTGCCACTTTTTTTTCCGGCAGGGGGGGGGCGGGGGGTGACCCCCTGACGCATTTTTTTTTTCGGCAGGGGGTCGCCCCTTGCCTCATTTTTTTATTCAAGCAGGGAGTCGACCCCGTGCCTCTTTTTTTTTTCTGGCTGGGGGGTGACCCTTGCCTCATTTGTTTTTTCTGGCAGGGGGTCGCCCCCCTACCTTATTTTTTTATTCGGGCAGGGGGTCACCCCTCCTGCCTCATTTTTTTTCGGCAAGGGGGCGATGGGCCGGGTGGCGCCCGACGATCGTCGGGTTCCTAAACCACGACATCACCCCGTGCCTGCCGCTTCAAGGGATGATCACTGTCTCCGAAGACCTCATGCTGCTATCGTACATCGCTGGCCTATTGACTGGTCGACCAAACTCGAAGGCGGTCAGGCCGAACAGAGAGGTGGTCAACGCTCGAGAGGCATTCTGCCTCACCGAAATCTCGTTTGACTTTGATATTTATTCTAATTTTTTTCCGTTTGGCAAAAGGTTACTTCATTTTAATACAGTGTCTTTTGCAGATTTCTAAACGGATCCCGCTTGTGCCCCGCCACCTGTGGTAAGTAAGTGACAAAAACAATGCAAAACGGGTAAATATCCATGATGAGTAAGTGATGCAAGCGCATCACATGTTATTTAATTTATTGGATACAACACTTTACTGTTCACACACTCACTTAGTTGTTGATATCTAGGACTGCTTTTGTTGGAGTTTGAAGATCATGTTGAGGATGATTTTAATTTATGAGAATAGAAGTGTTCTTATTTTTGGAGTACGGATTCCATGCTAGGCATGATAATAGTTAGCGGGATATTGTACTGTGTTTGCTGCAGATACATGTTTGACATTTTTTTGATATAAATATTTTTGATGTATTGCAATGTTTGATGTGATTGTATCCATACTTGCATATAGTTACTTTCAATTTGATTATGACTTACTTGTGAAATTGTATAACGAAAGCATGCTTCAAATGAATGTATCGTGTTACGAATAGTTTGCACATGAAAATATTAAGTTATCAATGCACGCATCATAATTCTTGTGATTGTATGACATCATATATTGCACGATAAATTTGATATTTTCTTCATCATACTGATGATTCTCTTTTAACTGGTTAGGATACTATTCGTAACATTATACGACAAAATGATTGCAAACCGTGAATGGATATACCATAGGATAGTTGACAATGAGTTATCACATGGATATATGGATGGCGTTGAAAGTTTTATTGAATTTGCAACGGCAAGTGTCAGTACAGTGGATCCTACAGGTCGGATTAGGTGTACCTGCAAGATTTGTAAGAACAATCGATTTGTATAACCTCATGGCGTTAGATATCACCTATACAGGAAGAGTTTTGTGAGCAATTATCAGAATTGAACGTTTCATGGTGAAGAATTTAGAAATAAATTTGATGCACGAGTGAATGGGGTGCACGATAATCCATATATGGATTTGATATTTGATGCCGCAGGAACAAAACTGGGTTCTGCTATGGGTCATAATGATATAACAACTGCAGTAGATGAAGAATCACCAAACGATAAAGCTAGTAGATTTTATGATTTACTTATAGATGCCGATGAGCCACTTTGGAACAGTTGCGAGAGTCACACTATCTTGTCTACAACTCTTCAACTAATGAATTTAAAGTCCGAGTATAATTTGAGTAATCATGTTTTGACTGTTTGTGCATGATTGTGAAGAGTATGTTGCCCAAAGATGAGAAATTGTCACAAAATTTCTATCGTGCGAAGGTTATGGTCAACGCTCTAGTGGGGTATAAAAAGATAGATGCTTGTCCAAATCACTGCATGTTGTATTTCAAGAATCAGGAAAACAACATATCATGCCCGTCATGTGGGCATCCTCGGTTCAAGCCAAAGACAAAAGGCAATGGCAGCACGAGATCAAAAGAAGTTTCATACAAGTCGCTTCGCTACTTTTCTATCACTCCGAGATTGCAACGATTGTATATGTCTTCAAGGACAACTAAACACATGAGATGACATGCAAATAAAGTTCGACATGATAAAGACAAGATCAAACATCCTGTTGACGCGGAAGCTTGAAAGCACTTTGATCGTACTCATTAGAACTTCGCAATAGAAGTGAGAAATGTTAGACTCGGTCTATGTACAGATGAATTTAATCCATTTGGGAGTAGATCAACTCCATACTCATGCTGGCTATTATTTGTAACTCCATATAACCTTCCACTAAGCTTGTGTATGAAGCGTCCAAATATTTTTTTGTCTCTATTGATCCCTGATCCGACCCTACCTGGACAAAACCATGATGTATATTTAAGGTCATTGATTGATGAACTAAAAGTACTGTGGGATAACGGTGTTACTACGTATGATGCCCCAAAAAAATAAAATTTCAATATGAAGGTCGTTGTTCTATGGACAATCAGTGACTTCCCTGCATATGATATGTTATATGGTTGGAGCACACATGGGATGTTGGCATGTCCGTACTGCCTGAAGAATACAAAAACTTTTAGATTGACGCATGGAAGAAAGCCTTGTTGGTTTAAGTGTCATCGTTGATTTTTACCCAGCGACCATCCGTTCTGCCGACAAAGGAATGCGTTTCAAGCAGACACAACTGAAATGAAAGGTCCACCCACAAGATTGTCTGACATAGAAAATTTAAGAAGATTGTGATACTTTCCAAATGTATTAACAGATGCCCGTAGTCCAACACCCTTCCTTGGATTTGGGAAGGATCATAATTGAACAAAGAAATCTATTTTTTGGGAACTACCATATTGGCCGACCCTATTGATACGACATAATTTGGATGTGATGCATGTGGAGAAAAATGTGTTGGATAATGTGTTCAATACAGTAATGAATATTAAAGGAAAAATAAAGGATAATCCGAAGGCCCGTATGGATTTAAAAGTAATATATAAAAGATCAGAATTGGAACTCAAAGAGTATAATGGCAAAGTACTGAAACCAAAGACAAGGTACGTACTTGAACCTAATCAAATAAAGCAGGTATGTCAATGGTTGAGATTTCCAGATGGATATGTCTCTAACATTGCTCGAGCTGTGAAGATTGACGATGGACAATTATATGGGTTGAAGAACCATGATTGTCATATCTTTATGCAACGATTGATATCCCTAGCATTCCATGATATGTTGGACAAACCTATATGGGGGGTATTGTCTGAGTTGAGTAGATTTTTTAGAACATTGTGCGAACCAAAAGTCGTAGTATCTGATGTAAAGAATCTCGAGGACTCTATTATCACTACTGTTTGTTTGCTAGAAAAGATTTTTCTACCAACATTTTTCAATGTTATGGAACATTTGATCATACATTTGCCATATGAACTAAGGGTTGGTGGTCCTGTGCAATATTGGTAGATGTACCCATTTGAAAGGTATATGTTTTTTTATATTTGTCTCTTCAATGACAGATATTTCAAATTTGAAATATATATTTTTGATAAATGCATATTTGACCTCAAAAAAAAGGTTCGTAATAAAGCAAGAGTAGAAGGCTCTATTTGTGAGGCGTACACTTTAGAAGAGATTTCAAATTTCTCATCTATGTACTTTGAACCTCATATTCCAACATATTACACATGCCCGCCTCGTAACAATTATAGAGAACAAGTAATTGTAGCGAACAAGCTGTCGATATTTCAACCACTTGAGCATGCATTTGGTAGTTGCCGATCAAGACTCTTGACAGATCGAGAGCAAGACGCAACACACATCTATATTCTTTTTAATTGCTCAGTGATCGACCCATACATCAAGTAAGTATATGTAGTCGCAACACAATTCAAAATTCTTTTATGTTCTATATGTGCATACATGGTTCAGTAATATAAGTATTTGTGGTTTGCAGACGATTTGATCTAGAGTTGCAAAGAGAAGTTTCACATCTCACTTATGCAGAAGTACAAAAAGAATGCGAAACTAAGTTTCTGAAGTGGTTGAAACAGTTGATAAGAACGCTCACATAAATTGTGTACTTGTAAACAACACTAAGTTACTTAATTGGTCGTGATCACAATCATCATTTATGTTTGTGTGTAGGTCTGCCATGGTGATGTTAAAGATCAAGAAATATGTGCTTTACAAAATGGTTCGACCAAAGTTGTGCAATGTTACAACGGGTACATCGTAAATGATTATCGATTCCATACAAAAGATTATGGTATAAATAAATCAACAGTGAATAGTGGCGTGTGTGTCAAGGATAGCAACTACGGTGAAAACGAACATGATTACTATGGTGTTATAGAGAAAATAATGGAGCTGACTTACTTAGGCATAAATAATAGGGTAACTTTATTCAAGTGTCATTGGTTTGATCCAACTGCAACAAAAGTCGACAAAAAGCCTCATGCATTGTGGAGGTGAATCATAAATCAAGGTTTGAAACATATGAACCATTCATATTAGCCTTGCAAACTCAACAAGTTTATTATACTTCATATTCGGGTACAAAAAAGTCAGATAAAAATGAATGGTGGGCATTTTGCAATGTGAAGTCCAAACTATACCTTGAGTATGCTCAGTTACAGAAAGACAAGTTAACTGAAGAGAGTCATTACTATCAATCAGATGATATCTATAACTTCTTTTATGGTCACGATGTTGCGCATGATATGCATGTCATATGTCCATTGGTCGATGAAACATTCATAGAAGAATGTGATTCAAATGATATACCAAGTGGATGGGCAAACAATGAAGAAGATGATGAAGAAGAAGAATATGAAAGTCAAACAAGTGATGAGGAAGAATTCTCAAGCTAGTCAGCAAAATCTTGTAATACGAACCTCTATTTGAATGTATTGCAATACTTGATGTGAATGATTTAAATTATTTAAATGTATTGTAATACTTGATGTGAATGATTTGAATGTATTGCAATACTTGATGTGAATGATTTGAATGTATTGCAATGATGTGAATGATTTGCAGGTATTCCAATGGTTTGAATGATTTGAATGTATTTTAATACTTGATGTGAATGATTTGAATGTATTGCAATACTTGATGTGAATGATTTGAATGTATTGCAATGATGTGAATGATTTGCAAGTATTCCAATGATGTGAATGATTTAAATGTATTGCAATACTTGACGTGAATGATTTGAATGTATTGCAATGATTTGAATGATTTGTAGGTATTCCAGTGATTTGAATGTATTGCAATACTTGATTTGAATTATTTGAATGTATTAAAATGTATTGCATTGATGTAAATGATTTGAAACAATTTAAATGTATTGCATGACATTTTTTATTTCTTAGAATATGGTTCGTGGAGCTTACAGTGGTCTTTCATCCAGTAGTAGCCAGACTCAACCTTCATCTTCACGGGCTCCTTTGATAGGTATATCATTTAACTAATTGGATGTTTGATTAGTTGAAATGCGCATTCTGAGAATTTCTAACATATTTTTTTACAGATGATGTTTCGCCTGTACATGACCCACCTACACCAGTTGATCATACAAGTCAGAAGCCAACACAGGATGCAGAGTCTTCTCACTGTGGCACAAGAAGACTCATTCGAATAATGTATATCGATAATCGATCGTAAGTATTTCATTTTCACTTATTGCATATCTTATAAATATTGTATATTGATATTTAATGTATAACAATTCAAGTGCAGCACGAGGTTTGAGCCACAAAAAGTAGTATATAATATTAGAAATTCACTTCTTCAACATCTAACAGGACCGGTCGCTTAATGAAAAGAGTATCCAAAAGAGGTGATAGACAAATTGTGGTCCTCATTCACGGTATACAGTCATCCATCATAGTTAATGTGTTTCATATTTAATTTTTTGTTATAGTCATATCTACTAACTTTCTGAAAATATATATAGGCTTTGAATCGTTTCGCGACTACGATGGAGGAACATGATGCAAGGAAGGTATGGCAGAAGGTGGTTGCCAATCGATTTGCAGGCATGCTGCATAATATGAAGACTGCAACAAAAAAAACATCAAGCGGAATAGATGATCCACTACCATAGAAGGGCCATGACCCTATTACTGTCAGGAGAGATTATTGGGAGGGAATGTGCGACAAGTGGGCGGGGGATGCATTTTGAAATCGCTTAGAGAATGATGCACAAAATTAAGCAAAAATGCCCGAAGCCCATATACATACAAGTGGATCTAAGACTTTTTGGATCCACTTGAAGAAAATGAAAACTCATTAATATATATTGTCAATTCTATAAGTATTGTTGCAAACCTGTTAACTAAATCTTTTATCATTTCACTTCGCAGGAAGCAGAAAAAAGAGGCATTGTACCATACAAGGATGTGTTTGTTGAAACACATAAACGTAAGACAACGAGAGAGTTCGTATTAGAGAAGGTGAGAACGATAACGATATATATTTATTGTATTAATAATTATTGTAATATACAAGTTATCATAAACATTGTAATTCTTAATTATTAATGCATACTGTAAACATTATTTTGTAGAAGACATATGAGCAATAGATGGTAGCGCGATATGACGATCACTCTACTTAGCATCCATCATTTGATCCTGCAGCATGGGTGACTACAGTAGGTGAACCCAAAAAGGGTCGTGTGTTCTGGTTTGGGAGTAATATGAACACTTCACCAGTCGTTGCTTCCTTCAGTCACGACTCACAGACTTTTTCCGTCGACATCAGCTCCAAGCATCCTATTTTTTCTGGTGATGATGTACGTCATATCGTTAAGGACACAATGCGTGACTACTTCCATGAAACAATTGCCGACGTTCTCCGAGATGAGTTCAACAGTTTTTTACAGAACAGAGGAACTTCGATTGCAGGTGCCTCTCAGGTATGAAAGTTTCATGTGATATATTGCATGTCGTTAGATTTCATATCACTTTGATTGCCTTAACTTAGGTGCATTGGATATAATTTATTTCAGTATATTTTGTTTATCAATACTAACCTTTTATATAATATTTCAGTATAATATTTTTATTGCCTTTAAACACATATGAGCACGATAGAATCACATATACAATTTTTTTACTACCTTAGAACACATATAAGCCTGATAGAATCACATATACAATTTTTTTACTGCCTTTGAACACATATGAGCATGATAGAATCACATATACAGTTTTTTTGACTGCCTTACAAAACATATGAGCATGATATAATCACATATTGAGTTTTTTGCCTGCCTTAGAACACATATGAGCATGATAGAATTACATATATAATTTTTTGACTGCCTTAGAGTACATATGAGCATGGTAGAATCACATAAAGAGTTTTTTTGATTGCCTTAGAACACATATGAGCATGATATAATCACATATATAGTTTTTTGTCTGCCTTAGAACACATATGAGCATGATAGAATTACATACAAAGTTTTTGACTGCCTTAGAGCACATATGAGCATGATAGAATCACATATACAGTTTTTTTGACTGCCTTAGTGCACATATGAGCATGATTGAATCACATATAAGTTTTTTTTACTACCTTAAGAACACATATGAGCATGATAGAATCACATATACAATTTTTTTACTGTCTTAGAACACATGAGCATGATTGAATCACATATAAGTTTTTTACTGCCTTAGAACACAAATGAGCATGGTAGAATCACATATACATGTTTTTTTATTGCCTTAGAGCACATATGAGCATGATTGAATCACATATAAGTTTTTTTGACTGCCTTAAGAGCACATATGAGCATGATAAAATCACATATATAGTTTTTTTACTGCCTTAGAACACATATGATCATGATAGAATCACATATACAATTTTTTTACTACCTTAGAACACATATGAATATGATAGAATCACATATAGAGTATAATTTATTTCAATATATTTTGTTTATCAATACTGACCTTTCTTTTCTTGTGTAGGTTGCTGGCGATAATCAGCGTAGTGGAGCTGAATGGACAAATCAAGACAATGAACAAGAGGACACACAAAATCTTGGCGATGATTAGATTCATGTGTTGAATTTGTTCTACCTTCTTTTTGTTTTAAAAATGTAAATATTGAATTGTAAATAATTAGAACTTGCGAATTTTAAAGTGGATCGATTAATTGTTTTAGTTTTCTTTAATATGTATTTTGATATGTACTTTGTTTTTTATTCACAGGAAATATAAATTATACAGGAAATATTGTATCACGAGAAATTTTTCTCGATATTTAATTTTCAAATAAATTTTTTGTTTTTTTCCTTGTTTGTGATGGATTAGCGATAGATATATCCGTTGCTAATTAATATTACCATTGAATGTAGTGACGGATTAGCAACGACTATAAATCCGTCGCCAAACCAAAGTCACCGTATAGTAACGACGACCTTGCAACGGATGTTGGCATTCGTTATTCCGTTTCAACGTAGCGACAAAACTGACGACAGATACAGTCCGTCGCTACTTAACAATGAAATGGGCGACAAATATATTTCGTCGCTATTTAACATAAAAAAATTCACGATGGAAGATATCCGTCACTAATGCATCGCTAAGCTGTTTAGCGACGAATTTAGGTCATCGCTAATCCACAAAGTTTCTTGTAGTGTGACTAGCTACTCTACAACGAGTGCAATAATTGATTTTAAAATTTATTATTTGGTGCACAGTTCTTGGTTAAAAAATATTGTTTTCAAAATCGTCACTATTTGTATTTGGATGTTATATGATATAATAAAGTTTTATTTTACTACTTTAGTATAAAGTTTAGGTTTCGATTTCATTCTATACTCATTTATTGTATCTCACTAAAGATTAAGGTATGACCAATTGAAAATAGGCATGTTTGTATCATATCAAGTGTAATTTCCATGCTTTACATTTATACTTGATCTATGTCATTTGGTTATGTTAATATATGTGAACATTAAGGGGTCCAATTACAATATTTGTAATGAAGACCATTTTGGTTCTATGTTGACATGATCAATGAACCAGATTGTTAGAGATATCATTTGATAAAATAGTGTTTTTGAGCTCATAAGGTTATAATGCGTGATTATAAAGTGACATATGTAACCCAAGTGAGAGATTTTTAAAAAAAATTGTGTAGGCCTACATATGTTTAATCACACGTTATAGGTTATATAAGGTTAAGGTTCGTATGATGTGATCTCATATGGTATGGTCTTATTATGTGTAAAGACCTCATGTGCCTTTATCTGTCAATTTTCATTTTTTATGATGGGCTAAATTGAAAATAGACCATAAGGTGCTTACAATTAAGTTATGATCTCCAAACCATATATATTTGCTCTTCTCTTTTGGCTACCTACCATCATCAAGAGAAAACTGTACTCTCATTAGGTCTAAAGAAAAGGCAAGGCCACGTATAAAGGTGATGAAAGATCATATATGTGACAAATCTACTGAAGCACCAATGGATTCAGGTACACTTTTGCATCAAGTTTAGATTATGTTCTTTTCAATGATTTAGCGCGAACAAGATTAACAATTTGTTTAGTTTTTCGATGGATTCAAAATCCAACAATTCTCCCTCCCCCACTTACACCAATTTTGTCCATAATTATACATTGAACTAACCCAAATCTTTTCTTGATTCAGTAAATGCTATTGAAATGATCGTATCAATGAAGTGGTAATCAACATTAACAAAACAAGTCAAGGTACCCTTTTGAAAACTGGAAAATCCCAAGCTCTATTATGTTCTAACCTGATCTTCCAATTGAATAAACCTATCCTTAATCAGCAGAACCAAATCAACAAAACACGCCCTGCACGCCCACGCCTCTGGATACTTTTATTTCACCGTCGTAGCATCATAATCAACCTTGGATCCGCTACCCACGGACATGTTCCAGAGAATAGCTACATAATCAAAATTGGGTACCTGATGAGCTGATGCCATTTTTTTTTAATATTTACACGGAGAAACCACCCCCAGGATCAGAGACCTAGCAGCGCTGGCTTTGCCTGCCGTACTTACTGCCGCTGTTCTAGCAGTGTAAAACTCCATAGGCCTTTGATATCCATTATGGCAGCAAGCATGCCAGCTTGTTCAAATCATCAGAGTTAGTCTCCACTTTTCCAGTCTATTACAGGCACAATATCGTCGACTGTGATACTACTCTCTGCAATATTTGTTGCGAGTACACTTTTTTTAGAAGGATTAACTTATTAAAGCATATTCTGCTGTGCAAAGTTATATACAATTAAACAGCAGTAAAGAACATCAACACGCTTCAGCGCAGAAGCCTCGACCAGTGTCAATAAGCTGAGTTCTGTGTATCACAAAAGACATGAAGTATCAGCCAAAAAAAGCTTCAGAAATAACAATGAATTTAATCTTAACACAAAAACTAAATGACAGATACTAAATGGATCAATCTAAATCCAGCATCATCATGTGGTACACGGTTCCTATCCAGCCCAAAGTGACCTATAAGCTGATTTCGGGACTTAATTGAATCAGTTGACCACATTGTCAACCAGACTTCTATTACCAAAATTTAAAGAGAATATTGAAAGGCTTCATTGAAGAGTCGAAATGATTGTTCAGACCTAATAAGTGTGTTTGAGGACAATAAAAATGGCCAAAAGAATAATGATACCCATTATGGGAAAATAAGAATCTACGTCAGAGCAATACAATTCTTTGGAACTTAAAAGAAAGAAAGAATGTGGACGACCATTTTATTTTATTTTTTCTTTTCTTGAATATAAGAAAAGGCCGAACGTTTGAATAAGGTGCTAGTTATGGCCAATAACCCAACTGCTGTAGGTAACGCATTCCAAAGAGGATGATGTCCATGATAACTAATCGATTGGTATCATAGAAGGTAGTTGCAACCATGGTCAGTATAAGCCTACATGTTAATCTATTGGGGCTTATCCTAAACATTAACACTTGAACAGGACCACAATAAAAGAGATTCTAAAATTGAACCTCCAATAGCCCGAGACTCATGTGAACCTCTCTGAAGATAGGCCAATAATAGATATCTAATTTGTCCACACACACAGACCATGCTTGAAGCAAATAGATATTTAATTATGCTTTATAAATCAAAACTGAAGAAAGATGTTATCATCTCAAGCGTTTGAAGTCAACCATAGAAGAAAATCTAATCGAGATCTTAGGCATTCACCAATTTCCTCACTATAATGTCCAAATTGTTCAATGGGAAAGGTCCAAATCTCATGAGACTCAACCAAACATGCCCTAAGATCTAGGTTAGATTTTGACACATACACACGTTTGTTGCTCCAATTAGTGGGAGATGAGCCTTGAAGACATGGGAGATGAGCCTTGAAGACAAGTATACAAACCCATAGATTCCCCAAGTGGGCAAAGAAGGAGAACATTAAGGCATTGAAGACAATCACATAAATACCTAGATCTCCCAAAATTGGCAGAAGAGAAAAAGAGTGGAACATGGAACAGCTTTAACTAAATGATAGTAACAGCCAATGGCATTGAGTAATAAAAACAGAATAAAATTGACAGACATTCAAGAAAAGAAAATCAACAGTTGCAAAATTCTAAATTTGTGCACAAGACCAATGGCTTTAACTGCATTACTTTTTGTTACTGCTTTGTTCACAATCATGTCAACCACCACTTTCACAATTATAATTTAATCTTGAGAGTGGTCTTCGAGCTGAATGTAGAAAAAGAAAAGAAAAACATCTTATTCCATTAAAATAGCATTCATTCTAGTATTATTTATATAGTTTATGCAAATCAGCCCCCCGCCGGCGCCGCCCCCCCCTCTGGTTATGAGAACGCAACTCTTCATTCAGCTATTTCTATTTGAGGCTGGACAAATGCAATTATATGTTTTCTATCTTAACAATGCTAGTGCTAAAGTCTGGTGTATTCTTAGGACATTCACAAGAATACAAGCACTCGAGCAGGGATCAGGAATCTATTCGATACTTCATTTTGCAACGAGCATCTAAACAATTATTCTTATTACATCTTCTTCATTCACATAGCCATATTTTTTTTTTTTGAGAAAGGAAAAATTCACATAGCCATATTTGACCACCTAAAACAGACTCATTTCAAGATACTCTAATGGGTCAGTGCAAACAGACAATGGTGTTGATTCAGCAAGTGAAAAGTGCAGGCCTGATCCCAAATTTTTCCAGCTTTCATGGATAGCACTGATCAGTGGATGTCCAAAGACAGGAAAGTACATACCCTTTAGTTTTAGCATCATTTCAGACTATTCTCTAGTGTGTGTCAGAGCAAACGGGCATTGGTATTGATTCAGCAACTGAAAGGTGATTTTGTGCAAAGCACCGATCAGTGGATGTCCGATGGCAGGAAACAACAGAATTTTTGGTATAAAAAAAAACAACCCAATTCCGTCACCATAGCAAGTGCAGCACTAGTTTCGTTGTACCAAATTAAGAGCAGAAATGCATTGCTATGCCATCAGAAATAAGCTTGACGAATGCATACATAAATCACCATTGTTTAACATTGTCCTGTTAGAAACACACACATAAAAAGCTAAAATTCACATAAATGATACCATTCATATGAGAACAATGCAAATCTGAAAGATGAAATGAACCAATATCATTTCAAATAGCATGCACTATCATATGAAAAACTCTGCATAAATCAATAAAATTCACTCTCCCAGAGGAACCTCATTCCCCAATCTAATCACAAACTGTACATGAAAATTCGCAGTCAAAAGCAGAAAAAGGAGAAAACAAGGGAGGGGACCAATTTACGTGGACAAAGGCTCAAGTTTTTTGCAGAAACTGTAGAAACTTGGGGCAAAAACGCACCAAGAAACAAAGTAAATCTAGGAAGGTGGAAACTTAGTGTTCTCAAACAGATAGGGAAAAACCCTAGAATTCCGAGAGAGAGAGAGAGAGCGCCTTAATGGCTAAGCCCGTGTTTTAGAAAATAAAAGCCCCCCATTTTTTTTCCAGGTTTTGTTAATATAGGTATTCGCTGGATTAACATATTTCTAGTTTTTTTAGAAAATCCGATTTTGAAAAATCTGATGTTGCTATTCAAACAACAAAAAAATCTTTTATTTTTATTTTTCTAATATCTTATATATCTGGACATTACATGCTAACCAAACAGGCCCTAAAAGCAGCTAACATCATCGTCATCACTCAATTCACATCAAACTCTTTTAAACCCAAAGAAAAGTGGAGCAGATCCAGTGACCAGGCACAAACCATAGAAAATCTCCGGGTGGGTAGAGATTTTTTGTTTTTTGTGTTTTACATAGAAAATCGCTGCACGTTTAGCAATTTTCTATTTTTTTATGTTACACAGAAAACAGCTGCATGTGTTAGCGATGTTCTGTATTTTGTATGACCCGAGTACTTTGTAAAGTACTCGGGGCCGATCACCTAACCACGCCTCAAGGAAAAGGAAACAACGAGCCAAACAGAAGGACCTACGCTAAACCACAGTGTGTGATCTGTTTAATCATACCAAAAGCTGACTTCTATGTAGGCGACATTGCAAATTTCACAGCCCAACTTGGACAAATCCAGTGGCGTGATTAGATGAAACCCATAATTTAACTTCGGGCGTGTCACTGAAATGTTGTGGTTAACAGGAGACAGGGATTGAAGACTTGAGCCTATGCATTTGAGTGCCAAGGCAGGTCACTCAAATTAGGCATCCAAGCATGAAGAAGCTCCACCTGACATAAAAGAAGATTTGATGTTTAATGACCTACGCAAACTTAACTAATATGAAAAAACAGTCTTCTGCAGGAAAGTTACTAATGGATGAAGTACTAATAGCAGATATCATATATATCCTAAATGACAGCAATCTGATACCATCGCAATGGGGATCCAGAAATAACTAGGGGCCCCGTCCAATAAATCCTTTCTGTAAATGGTTAGGTTTTAGGTCGTAACCAGGGAGCAAGCAATGGAATCAGAAAATGGACATATGAAGAATCCCAACAGTCCTATTTGCAAATGGTTGCCTCCATGGTTGATCATGCATGTGCCTGAAGATGGTCATCACCTAGCTTAAAAGACTTAACTATTTGGTTGATTTTAGAAATTTAAAAATGTCATATTCTCACTAGATAGAAGACTTAGGTGCCTATCTGAACAAGTTGCCTGAATCCTTTCCGAATTCACATTCTCTGGTTCGTATAGCTATCTTTGAGCCAGAATCAGTTCACTTAGCCAGTTGATACTTCCTCTGCTTAATTTCTCATTCACATTTTCATGCATCAATGCTTACATCCTTGATTCATAAAATGATACAATGTGGATTCTGAATTTCCAAAAAGTTCTGGAATACGAAATTTGATTAATAAGGATTGCATTTTATCTATTACCACTTACCAGAACACGTATATAAAATTTTAACTGTGACATCTTATCCACTTAGAATCCATTCTACAACCAACACAGGCCAAAGTTTGCAGGTTGCAAAGGCCCAAAGGCCCCTTTTGCTGGGACAGGTTCATTTGAACTAAAACGGATTCTGGTATGCCCAAAACTGGGGCATGGGTTGCGGTTTGCAGACCAAATTAGAGAACACAGTAAGTGTGCAGTATTGACCAACTACAAGCCTACAATTGCTGCATCTATCATATGGATATTGTATGCACCTGGAAACACTTTACAAAATTATTATCCTTCACTTACTAATTTATTTGCTCCCTCTGGATATGCATGAAGTATCCTCCATTATCTTTATCTTCACGTACTTGTGATCTTCAAGTTCTTTGAAACATTTAGTCCATGACATGTAGCTTGGCACGCATACAAGACCCAACTTGCAATTTGCTTGTGAGATCAGCTTTTAATTGCAAAGTATACCATACCCAGCTATAAAAAGAACTTCATGAATAAGCTTTACCTCAAACGATTGCCAAATCTATGCTATACAATGAGCATTCTCACATTGAGTGTATTGTTGTTTTGGACCTTGTTTTTACTAAATGTACATACAATATATTGCAACAGGAAAGTGCTCTTAAAATTGCAACTTAGGGTAGAACTAGAAACACCATAATCATGGACCTTTTGCAATAGCCAGTGTAACTTAATTCAAGCTTCCACTACCCAATGTAAACAATGACTTGCAACTGTTATTTTACTGCATCAAATATGTGAGTTACATCGGCCCAAGGCTGGACACATTTACTTCTAGCCAAGTAGGATCTAAGACACCAGCAATGCTCAGGCTCATTCTATACAAACTCAAATCCAGAAACTATTTACATAGACGAATTCTAAAGCATCCCTTTGTTGATCTAACAACTGTACATTATCTGACCCTATCAGAAGCAGGATCCAAATCTGGCACAATGCATGAGGCACCCTATTGACTTTACTCACGGAGAGCCCTGTCTACACCACAACTGCTAGATTAGTAATCGATGCCACGTAGAACCCGTCAACAAGCTCGACAATCACAAATCTAACTACTATATATAAAAGGACTGAGTTAACCAATCTAAATTCTAAGCTATTTTTAAGGAGCCAATAGAAACCATTTTTTTTTTTAAATTTTTGCTGAGATTCTAAGTAATTTTTCTTCATATAACTACCCACTAGGTATATGATGCAGTTTCTGCGACCAATGCCCGTAGAACCCTGATCCAACTTTTTCTCTTCCTTCTCTCCACCAACTTGAATGCGGAAAGTTCGCCCTCTCTCTCTCTCTCTCCATTACAGCATCTATAGTAGCTTCACTGGAAGACATCACCGAATCACTATGGTAAAGGACGGGGTGAGGATGCTAGAAGAGAGCCGGAGCAGGGATCTTCTTTTGGCTTCCTTCTTTTGGGTGAGTTTTTATTTTAGCTCCTCTTTCTTTGTTTTTTTTTTACTGTTACAAGGACTAGTCTTCATTAATTTTCTTTTATTCTTTTTTCTGGGTTTGGTTTCTTATGATGTGATGCCCAATGTTTCTATGTGATTTCACTCTGTGGGTATTTTGTATACGTGAGTTTGTTTTGTATATATGCCCCCCCCGCTCCGTTTGTATGAGGGAAGAGCCTGAAATGGAGGTTAAAATCAAAACTAGCGCAGGATGTAGTGTTGGGAATAAATTAAACTTGAACAAGAGTCTTCTAGAATTATTGAGTATGTACAAGAGTTTTCTAGAATTATTGAGTATGTACAAGTTTCTAAGAGTCATCTAGAATTATTGAGCATATACAAGCTTCTAAGAGTCTTCTAGAATTATTGTGTATGCACAAGTTTCTAAGAGTCTTCTAGAGTTATTAAGTAGGTACAAGTTTTTAAGAGTCTTTTGAAGTTTCAATACATCTATAAAGGTCTTACTAGTGCTATAAAAACCTAGTCTAAGAGTCATTGTATGTATCCAAAGTGTGAAGAGCCTTTTTTGAGTAAAAAGTACTAGAAGTCATTCTCCATCATCGTTCTCCACTTTTTCTCTCCATTCTATATTTTATTCTCTTCAAACTGGTATCCGAGCTTTGTTCGATTAAAATGAACAACTCTATTCCTCTTCTTTTCGCCCCTTAATTAGCCAAAGAAAATTACGGCAATTGAAGTATCCAAATGAAAGCTATTCTTAGATCTCAAAAATTATGGGAGATAGTCGAGAAAGGCTATGTTGAAGTTGAAAATGAAGAAGAAATGTCACAGGCTCAAAGAGAGAGTCTAAAAGCATCGAGAAAGAAAGATAAGAGAGATCTTGTAGTAATCTACCAAGGAGTAACCTCAAATGAAGTCGCTTTTGGGAAGATTGCGTGTGCTACTTCCTTAAAGCAAGCATGGAAGATTTTGGAAAGTTCATTAAAGAAGGTGAAAAGGTAAAAAGGGTCCGTTTGCAAACTCTTCGAGGTGAGTTTGAATGTTTTCATAAAATAGAGTCAGAATCAGTTTCTGATTATTGTTCATGAGTATTATCTATAGTTAACCAATTAAAAAGAAATGGTGAAACTATGGATGATGTTCGTGTCATTGAGAAAATTCTTCGTTCTTTGGATTCAAAATTTGACTATATTATGGTAGCCATTGAAGAATCAAAGAACTTGAATACCATGACCATTGATGAACTTATTGGCTCGTTGCAAGCTCATGAAGAAAGGCTAATAAAAAAGAAGAAAGAAGTAGTTTTGGATCAAACACTTCAGTCGAAATTGTCTCTAAATGAAAAGAAAGAGAATTTCAAAAATCAAAGAGGTTGAGGACGTGGTCGTGGAAGAAGTGAAAGCTTTAGAGGAAGAGGCTCATATGCCCGTGGAAGAGGTGATTATTCAAGCAAGAAGAATGACTTGAATCAAAATCAAAATTTCAAAGGCTCGCAAAGAGGAAGAGGTCGTGGAAATCAAAGAGGGAGAAGCCGTAGCTATTTTGAATGCTATAATTGCCACAAACCTGGTCATATGGCAAGTGAATGTTGGTACAAGGAGGAAGAAAGGCATGATGCTCATTTGGTGTATGAAAGCAAAAACCAAGAGCAAAATCATGACACTTTGTTGCTCGTGTCTCATGGTGGAGATCTTGATGATGTCTGGTACATAGATAGTGGTGCTAGTAAGCATATGACAGGTAACAAAAATTTATTTTCTAAGTTTTTTTAATCTAATTATGGTGAAGTTAAAGTAGGAGATGAAAAGGCTTACAAAGTTAGTGGTGTTGGTGAAATGAAGTTCAAAACAAAATCAGGAAAAATAGAGAAAATGTCTGAAGTTGATTTCGTTCCTGGTTTGAAAAATAATTTGCTCAGTGTAAGGCATCTTTTAAAGAAGGGATACGACATTCATTTCCATGACATGACTTGCTACTTGTCAAGGAAAAAACAAGTTATTGCAAGGGTTGGAGTTGCTTCAAATAATCTTTTTTCACTCAATCTTCAAAATAAAAATATGTCTTGTTTTACTAGTATTGATAATGGAGTTTCTAAGCTATGACATGATAGATATGGACACTTGAATTATAAAAATTTGAAGCTTCTCTCAAAGAAGATGATGGTCAAAGGCTTGCCTCAAATTGATCATCTTGATGAAGTTTGTGAAGCATGCCAACTCAGAAAGCAACACAGAAACCTATTTCCTCCTTAATCATCATGGCGTGCAACAAGACCTTTAGAGCTTATTCATTCAAATCTTTGTAATCCGATGACGGTGACATCTTTGGGTGGTAATCATTATTTTATCTCTTTCATTGATGATTACTCATGAAAAGTTTGAGTGTATTGTGTCAAAGAAAAATCTGAAGCTTTTCAGAAATTCAAAGACTTCAAGGCGGAAGTTGAAACATTTACTAGGCTGAAAATCAATATTTTGCGAACTGACCGCGGAGGTGAATATTTTTCAAATGAGTTTGAAAAATATTGCAAGGACAATGGTATTCAGCATGAAATGACGGTCCGACATACACCACAGCAAAATGGTGTGTGTGAAAGAAAGAATCAGACAATTATGGAGATGGCTAGATGCATTCTTAAGAAGAAGAAGCTGTCGAGAAGATTTTGGGCAGAAGCTGTTTCTTGTGCAGTTTATCTTATTAACAGATCACCAACAAGAAGCTTGAAAAATTGCACACCACATGAAACATGGTATTGTTCAAAGCCTAGTGTTCACCATCTTAAGGTATTCGGGAGCGTGGCTTATGCTCATGTTCCAGATGCTATGAGAAACAAGTTGGATGATAAATCAGAGAAGTATATTTTCATAGGCTACAACGAAAGAAGCAAGGCGTACAAGCTGTACAACCCGGTGACAAAGAAGATTGTGATCAGTCAAGATGTTCGATTTGATGAAAATTCCATATTTAAAGACTTGGAGGTTGAAAAAGAAAATTCGCCTATCTTTCCTTTTGAGCTTGAAGAAGAAGAAAATGATCCAGCATTTGAAAATAATGAAAATGGTGCCCAAGCAGAAAATTCTTCCGCTTCCCCAAGTTCTTCATCGAGCATCCCTATAAGAAAAATGAGAAGCATCCAAGAATTATATGACATCACAAAAGAAATTATTTAGAATGATGCCATATTTTTTGTCTTCTTTGCAGGTGAAGATCCAATTTCTTTTGATGATGCATGTCAAGGAGAAAAATGGAGGAGAACCATGAAAGAAGAAATTGGTTCAATTGAAAACAATGATACATGGGAGCTTGTAGATTTACCACCACACAAAAGTTCTATTGGAGTAAAGTGGGTGTACAAGACAAAAATGAATCCAGATGGCTCTATCAACAAGTACAAGGCAAGGCTGGTAGCAAAAGGATACAAGCAAAAGAAGGAGAAGATTTTATAGAGGTATTTGCTCCTGTTTCAAGACTTGAGATTGTTCGTTTAATTATTTCTATTGCTGCTCAGAATAATTGAAAGCTTTTTCAAATGGACGTAAAATCTGCATTCTTGAATGGTGTTCTTAATGAAGAAGTCTATATTGACCAACCACCTGGGTTTGTCAAGGAAGGAGAAGAGAAGAAAGTGTACAAACTAAAGAAAGCTTTGTATGGGTTAAAGCAATCACCCAGAGCATGGTATAGCCGCATCAATTCATATTTTGAAAAATGTGGATTTCAGAAATGTCCATATGAACATACTCTCTACATCAAAGTCAATTCAGAAGGAAGATTCATTGTTGTAAGTCTTTATGTTGATGATCTAATTTTCACAGAGAATGATGCACATATGTTGAATGAGTTCAAGAACTTAATGATGAGAAAGTTTGAGATGACAGATTTAGGTGAATTGCATCATTTTCTTGGTATTGAAGTTTATCAAACCAAGAAAGGAATTTTTATTTCGCAGGAGAGCTATGCAAAAGAGATCTTGAAGAAGTTCAAGATGGAGAATGCTAATCCAGTTTCGACTCCATGTATTTCAGGTTTGAAGCTATCTAAAGAAGGTGAAGGAAAACTTGTCAATTCCACTATGTTCAGAAGTTTGGTTGGAAATCTAATGTATCTCACATCCACAAGGCCTGACATTATGTATGTTGTCAGTTTGGTGAGTAGATTCATGGAGAAGCCATATTCAAATCATTGGGAAGCTGCAAAAAGAATTCTAAAATATGTGAAAGGAACTATCGATTATGGAATTCTTTATGAAACTAATGTTGCAGTCAACCTTATTGGTTATACTGATAGTGACTTAGCAGAGAGTGTTGATGATAACAGAAGTACTTCAGGTTATAGATTTAATCTTGGAAATGAAGCAATTTCGTGGAGCTCAAAGAAACAACAAATTGTTGCGCTTTCTAATACGGAAGCAGAATATATTGCTGCATCTTTTGCACGTTGTCAGTTAATCTGGTTGCGTGGAATTTTGGAGAGTTTGAAGCAGAAGCAAAATAAGCCAACAACTCTTTTCTGTGACAACAACTCGACTATCTCAATTGCGAAAGATCCAGTTCTTCATGGAAGGACCAAACACATTCGGATTCAATATCATTTTCTGAGGAAACTTGTGAATGAAGGTGATGTTCATGTGGAGTACTGCAGAACGGAAGATCAGGTGGCAGATATTTTCACAAAGCCACTTAGTGGACAAGTCTTTAAGAGAAATGCAGAAAGATTAGGCATAAGGAGCAAGTTTAATTTAGAAGAGGCATTGTTGGGAATAAATTAAACTTGAACAAGAGTCTTCTAGAATTATTGAGCATGTACAAGAGTTTTTTAGAATTATTGAGTATGTACAAGTTTCTAAGAGTCTTCTAGAATTATTGAGCATATACAAGCTTCTAAGAGTCTTCTAGAATTATTGTGTATGCACAAGTTTCTAAGAGTCTTCTAGAGTTATTAAGTAGGTACAAGTTTTTAAGAGTCTTTTGAAGTTTCAATACATCTATAAAGGTCTTACTAGTGCTATAAAAACCTATTCTAAGAGTCATTGTATGTATCCAAAGTGTGAAGAGCCTTTTTTGAGTAAAAAGTACTAGAAGTCATTCTCCATCATCGTTCTCCACTTTTTCTCTCCATTCTATATTTTATTCTCATGTAGGTGGGGATAGACTTGCTCTTTCCTTTGCCCTACCTCACCCGTTCTTGTTAAGGAAATTATTATTATAGTTTTATAAATATTATAAAATCCTATGTATATATATAACTCTAACATAAAACCCTTTCTCGAATCTCTCTTAATTTTCTTTTTCTAAAGAGTCACATGAACTCTCATGTCTCACTTTTCCTTCCTCTCTTCAAAGAATGAAAGGCGGTAGTGGCAGAAGGACTGGAGAAACGGGGCTTTGCCTTGTTTAGACAGGAGATAACCGAAGATGGAGGTTAAAATCAAAACCCTAGCGAGGATGAAGGCAAGAATGAAAGGCAAAATTTTGAGACGGGCAGAGGTGCGCCTCGCCCGGGTCCACTAGTCTTGAGGTGGGTTTGTTATTTCATTTTTAATTTCCTCATATGGTGGTATTTTTTTTTGGCTTAATAGACACGAAGCCTCGTCCTCCTTGCTTTTTCTATTAATGGGTGGCACTTTTTTATGCGTTGGATTGTTGTCAGTGCAACAGGGAGTGATCCAATTTGGGAAATTGGTTTGAACTGTGGAAGCATTTGGATATTGGCGAGGGTTCATGGATTTATTGCTGTCAAAGAAACTTGGTCTTTTTTTTTCCTTTTTGGGTTCTTGCGGCCATATTACTCATCTTCAGAAATTGCACTGGTACATTTTGGTATAGCATAAATATTAGGACGTATTACTTTACGAGTGTGTTGTCAGGATAGATATATTTGTACTTACCTGCAGGAAAGCTCATGTTGATGCAAGAATTAGAAGCTAGGTTCTGCTAATGGGATGGGCATTTGAATAAGATTGGGAAACATGGGAAGTGTTCTGCTTAACACATTTCAAATTAAAAATTCTATGATGATTAACGTATTGGCGTTCTTTAAAACAGAATTGGAATGTGAGACAAGAATACATACTGGTAGACGATATGAATGATACAATTTATGGGTGCTTGACGTTCTCCTCAACCTATTGATGCACACAATGAGCCAAACTGTTATGTCGATGGTGAGCAAGACCCTGAACTCAAATAAGAAAGAAGAGGACACCCCTTGGTTGTTATCATCATGTAATTAGGTTCCTTTTTATAAGCTTCTAAGATAGGCTTGTAGTGGGAGGAGTGGGTGGATACTTGATTACTTTGCATGGGCAATTGCAATAACGGCTCTGTCATATCAAGTTAGATCATATTCTTATTCTAGTTAGATTAAATTTATATTTTAATATTCTCCCACTTGACTCATTGACATGGAAAAACACTTCATCAAAGTTTTACGGGTATGTATGTAGTCTGGTATGTATTCCTATCTCACATTCCGGATTCCGGTTCTGTTTTTGAAAAATGCCAATATTGGGTTATGCGCCATTCTCTGCAAGAGGGAGTGCGACGACTCCGTTTTTACAGCATCGACATGGGTTTCTTCCCCTTTGCTACCTCCAGGAGGTCGGTGGTGGCTGACGGTGGTTGCAGTTGCCATTGACCGACCGTCAGGGCCAGTTGCCTTGGTCGTCAACTGGTAGCCATGATCGGCCGTCGGTGAAGAGAGCAACCCCGACAAAAAAAATGTGCAAAACCCCTTTACCTTTTTTCCCCCTTGCTGAGGATGCCTTGTCGAGGGTGTCGCCGCAAGCATCACCGAGGGGGAGTGACCTACGCTGGGGTGTCGTTGCCAGTCTGGCGACGTACGACTTTAAGGGTGACATGCCTCTTTTCAGTTTTCCCCTCTACTCTTTCCTTGGAGAAATGGTGGAGACGACTCGTCGCTGGGGGGTGACCTTCACCGATCGATCACTGGTGTCGGGTTCGACATGTCACCCTCCGACGCGTCATGAGGCAACGTGGGTCGTCTGAGCCATTGGGGTTTCTAAGAAACCGAATGACCCCATGTTTTATCATGGTAAATGTTTTGGTGGGTCGAGTCCGGACCCGAATCTGACCCAAAATAGTAGCTCGATACAAACCCGATCCATGTGGATAAGGTATTGGATATGAGACCGGGGCGACCCGATCAAAACCTGGATAAGTTATGGATTAGGTGGACCGAGTCTCCACCCATCCCAGTGCGGAGTCAATCCGGATTCGTTACAGATTCGGTGGATCGGGTCAGTACCCATTGTCCGGATCGAACCCAGACCTATTTGGCTTACTGGTCTAAGCCTGATCCGATTTTTCTAGATCCAAGATCATGATCCGATCCGAACCCAATTAAGGTATCAGGTCTCGGTCAAACCGAGATGGATAGAGTCCGATTCTGGACCGTGTCAGATTCTTAGATCCGACCTGAGTCTTGTTTGGATTAGATCCGGTTTTGGACCAGGTCAGGTTACTGGAGTTGACCCGGGTCCTGCGTGGATTGGATCTGGATTGGTATCGGATTGAGACCCAGATCCGACCCGGGACCTGTTTTGATTGGGTCCAGATCTAGACAGTTTAAGGATCCGAATTTGACCCGAATTTGTTACGAATCTGGATCAGTTTTGGATAATGAGAACTAACTTGAGATCTTATCATTATAGGTCTGGATCCAGACTAGAGGATCCAATCCGAGATCCATTGGAATTGGATCAAGATCCAGATTGGATCAGATCAAATCCGAAAAAGGGTTCAAGTACTATTTACACTTGAACTGGTTCTATGATCGATATTGTGCATTCTGAGACCAGTTCGGAGCCGTTTTTGATCATTTTTTATCAATTTTAATCAATTTCAAGATGTAGAGACCCTGTTTTCATGAAGCAATAAAAGAACATAGATTTTCTCATTTAGTTATAGGGTTTTATGAGCTTTTGTTCATGTTTTAGACCAGTTCATAAGTTCTGAGACCAGTTCAGACCCTTAGATGACCGGTTCAGAGCTGTTTTAGACCGGTTCCAACTTGAGAACCTTGAGTTTTACCCAAAAGAGCATGCTTTGCTATTTTTTCATGCTTCATAAGTGTTTATTATCATGAAAGCATGACTTTTTACATGCATTTGATATTATTTAAGTTATATATGATAATTAAGCATGAATTATCACTAAATTCATGACATTTATTATATGTTTACATCAAAATTTATTTGTGCATATAAGTTGAAGCATGAATTATATGTTTTGATGATATAATACATGTTTTGTCATGAATATACATGCATTGTTGTATGTGCATGGGTATGATCCATAATACAAATATATTTTTGGTAAGAGATCTTGATTGACTAACTCATGCTATCACCAAAATGATCTGAGTTGTTTTGATTAAGAATTCTTTGGACCATGTTAAGATACAATATTATGATTGTGTTTGACTTTATGAAACAATGATTCTACCCAAGGGTAGGTCATTGTGTTTCAAATTCACAAAGGGTGCAATAGTAGATGTGCATACCAGCCTATGAAGAATATTCCTAACCAAAGGTACATGTAAAACCACCTCGATGATTTCATCGAAGGGGGGGGGGGATAATTTAAAAAAAAGAAAAAGATAAGGGAAATGGTTGCCCATTTGGAGGAACCGCCGAGGGGGGATAAGGATAAACCTCACCCCCCATGATCGACAAGGGGGGAGGGGTGAGGTTATCGTGGAACGATAATGACCCAATTATTCTTGTCTCAGAAAAGGTGAATAATAAAGGGTCTCACATTTACCTTTTCAATATAAATCTCGTATAGAGCGATTAATTTCTCACTCATAAGGATAATAGAACAACCGCTCTGAAAGTTGTCTATGAGAAGTGAGAGTATTTGAATAATCTTAGCCTATTATTTTTGCAATCGCAAGTGACTGACAATATTCAAGGTGTCATCTCTCACTACAAGACGGTGAAGAAATTTTTGAAATTCATTGGGACATAAATTATTTATTTTATACAAGATTTTATCTTAGGTCATATGTATTAGAAGCTTCATTATGGATCTTAGTATAGTAAACTCTATTGAGAGGCCAATAGAGATCTTATGTGATAATGAAGCTGCCACATCCTTAAATAACAACAAAAGCTCAATCTTATGTCGACATATAGAGTTAAAGTACTTTATTTTTAAAGAAATGACTAAGAATCATTTAGTATGTATTGATACAATCGGTACGAAGGAAATGACTATGGATCTCCTTACTAAAAGGCTAGTACCGAAATTATAATCTCAACATGTAAAAGAGATGGGTCTTTTTTATTCCTTCTGATGTATAACAATACATTATGGTTATATGTGATTATATTTATGAAACTAAATTGATTTTTTATGACTTTGTATATGATTCTACATAAAAAATCTCTCATTTGGTTAGAGAGAATAACCGAATAACAATATTAAAGGACCAATAGAAGTGGTTAGAAACCAACCTATTCATAAAAGTAATTTTAACATGCTAAAACACTGAAAATGAATTATATTGTAGTGAATGAAAATATAACATTTCATAAAGAAGTGTTCATCTCCATGATTCATATAATTCATTCTTGTGATACATGATAGTATCGAAACCCATATGAAAATTGAATCAAGATAACAGTAAAACCTTGATGAACTATTTTTTAATGTCAATGGGTCAAGTGAAAGAATATTGAAATATGAATCAGATTCAACCTGGTGTGACCTGGTTTGACATGGGTACATCATAGAGTGGAGGATGACTTGTGAGAGTTAACAAAGCAGTTATTGCAACTGCCCATGCAGAGTAACCACGAGTAGTAGTATCCACTCACTCCTCCCACTACTGGCTTATTTTAGAAGTCTATAAGAAGGAGCCCGATTGCATGACGAGAACTAAGGGGTGTCATTTTCTTTCTCATTTGGGTTCAGGGTCCTACTCACTATCGACATAATAGCCTGGGCTCATTGTGGGCGTCGATGGGCTGATGAGAACACCAAGCACAAGCACATTGTATCATCCAACGTTTTATGTATTTCAATCTCACATTTTGGTGCTGTTTTGAAGAACGCCAACACAACACACAATAATAATAGGCGAGTGGCCGTCCAAATTAAAAACTGCATGGTTCACTTATGGGCTGGCTCATTATTCACGGGCGAGTGGCCACGGAACTGTCTTATCTAGCGTGGGGTGACGTGCACCTCACTTGGGACAGCATACACTTTCCCAGGGGTGCGCTGGTTGCAGATCACATGGATTCAAAAGGCCCACGATGGAAATTTGTCTGGCGGGGTTGGCTACTTACAGCTTGAAGGCTGTTGTGGCTCGAACGAAATATGAGAATCTTTCCAGGCTGCAAAAGAGATATGACCTTATTATAGATCAATTAAAATGGGAAGTTGCCGACATTGCGCGACGGAAATGGCCTGGGCAAGACTTGGGATGGATTGGGAAAAACAGGGCATTCGTTGGAAATGCTCTGCAACATCTCACATTGTTTTTTTGAAGGAATAAATTCATTAATCAGAATGACCGTAATAGTGGCACACCAAACAATGAGGTATCGTCTGTTGGGCCACACAGTACAGGAAACACGGTTAACAGAAAACAGAAATTACAACAACAGAAAATATAAAGATAGCACAGAGGGCAGCAGCAGAAAAAAAACATCACCCATTGTTGTTGTATTATTACTGTTTGTTCTGTTTTTCTCAGGTTCCCTTTGTAGCAGGTGATACCTCATCACTCCTACAGACTGTCTTTACTGCTTTTACAACTTTAATGAATTCATCTTATCCTTTAAAACACACACACACACACACACAATAACAGGGTGGGTGAAATATAATCTGTTTATGGGCATATGAACAACCAACCTTTGAAATTTGATCAAAGATTCATGTCCTTTTTTAATGCAAAGTTACATGCACTCGATAGTTTTGTCAAATGTCACACCTCTATCAGTTCAATGTTGCCTTTTCTTCTTATTGAGTCAACTTAGGAGCAAGAGCGCATTAGCTACAATCTACTTGTAGCTGGCTTAATTTTAGATTTAATAATAGGATGAATAGAAACCTTGGTTTTGGAAGTCTCATGAACCTACTTGGCTGGCATAAAGTGGACATGTGACTTATATTGCACATATGATGTATTTACCTGTACATTCTTGTTGTCATTCTGGTAACACTAGCTAGACAGCTGAATTTCATTTTCAGCACTGAAAATGAAAATGCAATATTGGTGTATGAAGAACTATTTCACTAGGAAATGCATTGGGAGGAAGTTTAGATATGATCATTGCGCAGTTTAATGAAAAAAGTATCGAAAGCATGGGTATGAGGATATGCTGCAGCATGTGTTTCTTATGGAGTCCAGGAGGATGCATGTCAACAGTAATACATGAGCAAAGACAGAGTAATCTTGATAGCATAGTGACAAGTTCTTAAATTCTGGGCCAACCAAGTATAACTCTGTCAAACTATTGTCATATGATCAAGTTTGGGTACTGGCAGGAAAATTGACGAATGTCATTTGTGAGCAGAAGTTTTTACTGTTGTGCACTGAAATGCATGTGATAGGTGCAATTAGGCATGCTTATTGTCCAACATGTGGGCCCATGTTGATTGTTGGATAATTTCAGGATTTATCTCCCAAGAAACAATTACTCTGGTTTACGAGCCGTTGGTCAATCTATAATCACGAAATACGACTAACTTCATGTCTCTTATCAATATCTCTACGTGTGATTCACTGGAATAGACTCTTGCCTGTTTCTTTGCTTTCCCTAGGAAACCTTTAACATGGCTGCTAATAGTGAACTTGTAAATCTTATCCTTCTGCTTCAGAAAATATCTACTAATACAGGTAGATATGTTAGTCAGGTAAAATGAGAAACAACTCATATGATATGAACATATTTTTTTTCTTACATCATTCTCTCATCAAATTCCATCTATCATGTTTGCTGGTGGATCTTGGATCTCTGAAGAGATTATAATGAATAATTCAGTGCAGCTTAATGTAACTGAACCTGTGAAACAGCTGCAATGTGGCTCATCAATTAAGCAACCTTTTATCTGGCTCAAGTTGCGGTCAATATCAAATTTTCCATTGCTGTCATCGTCATGGAAAATGATGATCACAGCCATGAATCATATGCCAGTTATGCAAAGAACCTGAACATGATCCCCTTTGCCTCAAGGCACACCTGGACCACGCTTTTCAAGATCACAGGCCACCACATCAATGAAGTGCTCTCCATGCAGCCTATCATAAGGTTCCTAATGGCATCTTTATTTAGGGGCAAGTCATCACATGACTCGTGATATCTCCAATTAATCAAGGCAAATGGGCTAGAATGGACCTGATGATCGCTCTAATTATCAAGGCAAATAAATTGCAATGGACCTGACTATGTCACTGCTGGTAATGGAGTTGCATTTCCAATCTCTCAAATTGGCATCAACCATCTCTACTCTTCATTTTGGTTTTGCATAAAAAATTATTTATGTTTCAAACATCACAAGAACAAACTCAGAGTCCTGTAAAGGCTAGAGCTAAAGATGCACCTCATCCCATCTCAGTAAGATAGAAATGTTGACACTATGATTCTATTTATGTTTTTTTGAGAATGAATGACACAAGAAGTGTGCCACACATACCACCATCTTATATATCAATAAGCTTACATCAGTTACAGGGGCGGAACCAACCCACTCCCCCCCAGAATTAAAAAATATACATTTTATGTGGGGCCAGAACATAGGTTCATGTAGCCAGCCTCACAACCTTCCTTCAATCATGGGTTGCAAGACAACGAGTCAAGTAGCCCACGTGAAAGCCCTACGGCTGGGACCCAAAAAGACCCCATCCCAGGCTCTTTTCCAGAAACCAACGACCATTATAATCAACTGGAATCCTCCTTTCTGATGCCACGACAAGTGCAAATGGAAAGAACTCCTTCACATCCCTCACATGCATGCTCAAATAATGCAGTTATGCTGCCCTTATCATCGCTTTAAGTCAGGTACCTGTTTGGCCTTCACTTGGAACATGACCAAACTCACGATTTGGGGTGTCGACGGGTAGGGTTTGGTTCGGATTCAGGTGGAACCAGACCTGACCCTGATTTTCGGGTATGATATCGGGTTTGGACCTGAGTCTAATCGGACCCACCACAAGAGAAACCATACTCGGACCTAATAAGAACTACATGAACCAGACCCGGGCCTTACCCAGTAAAATACTATTTTTTTTATCATTTTTACATTGAAAAATTGCGGGTCTTAATCGAAACTCGGGTCGAGCCCAGGTCTGGTATAAAATTTCACAAACTATACCCGACTCCATGTATTAATCAGACCTTCAAATCCAGACCCGTGTTTTAATCGGGTCTTCTTATTTATCACCATACCCGGATCTCATAGAGTTTGGTACGGGTCGGGTCCGGGTAAACCCCACACCCCTACTCACGAGTCAGATTTATTGATAGATTGAGAGAGAGGCTCTAAAGAGTTGGTGGTCGCCCTTTTATCAATATAGAAGATCAGATCTACTGTGATTTGCTGGAGTACCTTGCAAGATATTTGATCCAATCGCTGAATGCCACACATCTAGGCATTGGAATAGGAAAGGGTGGAATGCTTGGTATCAGTCATTGGTCTGATTACTTTTGCAAGGTATTCGCCGATGGCTGGATCTGCTCTCAATTTTACATCCCTCATGCGTCTGATCTTCATGCCAAACATGACAAAAGAACATCAACACGAAACTTGCTTCTCCCAATTAACCAATTATTGATACAGTTATTGAGAGAGAGAGAGAGTACAGTCATTTCACCTTGTTAGTTAATATTTTATGTTTTGCCTGTTCCTCATGAAACATAACCAAGTTACTTTTGATACTCCCACCATCAACATGAAGAGAGAGAGAGAGAGATCATCAACATGACAGCTTATTCTTTAGTGAGAGAGAGACCATCAACATGACAGCTTATTCTTTAGAGAGAGAAAGACCCTTTTTCTTCACGTATCCTTGTTATCACAAAGATGATTGCTCCTCTGCAGCAGGACTCTGCGAAGTCTGTTGACCTCCAAAGCCACATCGTCGGTGGGCAGCTCGAACCTACACACAGGACACGTGCTCGCCCTCTTCAGCCACCCCACGATGCACCCAACGTGAAAGACGTGGCCACAAGCCAACCCGCAACCAGCCGAGCGCGACCGCATCTCCTCCCGGCAAATGACGCACTCGGCCCCCGCCTCCTCCACCACCGCCACCTCCTCCAACGACACCACTGTCGCCACCGCTGCCGGAGCCGATCGCACCACTTTCTCTCCACCACCACCACCCGCCAACCCAATACTCGCCCTCCAAATCCTCTCATACCTCGCCACCACGTCGACATACCACCCTAAAGCCGACCAAGAATCCAAACCAAAACCGCCCAATCTGAGCACGTAAGGAATGCAATACTCTGCCAATCTTGCTCGCCAATCGGCCGGAGACGTCAGTTTCCGGCCACCCATCAAACCGATCTCCTCGTCTTGTTCGAGAACTTCAAATATGAGCAACAGCAGCAGCCCGGCATCGAAATCGCGTAAACCTCCACTGCTTCCACCACCACCACCTCCGGTGGTCGGAACTTGCGGGTCAGATTCCGACCAAGAAGCGAGTTTCCGGAGCAATCCCAACAGTATGCGTCCGATGATCAGAGTCTTCTGATCGAACGATAGCGCTTGGAGGCGGAGATAGGTGCGAGTGAAATGGTGGGGAGAGAGGAGGAGGAAGCAGAGCCTCTGAAAATGAAGGCGTGCTTCTCCGCCGACCATCTTCAGCGTCTCGAAAGATGGACGGCTGTCAGAGTTCTCGAGAACTCTCATGATGGTATGAGTGAGGGTGTCCATTGAAAGTTTTGCAGAGTAGAGAGAGGGAGAGGGAGAGAGATCAGAGTTGGCGAGTTTTCATCGTGAGGGAAATTTTGGTGGGAGATCCAACGTCGAATGTGCGTATATATGGCGTTGTCTCAGTGGACGGTAGAGATTTATCGGGTGCAGGACCCGCTGTTCTCACTCACCGTTTATCGTATGTGTAGGGGGGGAGTACTGCGCTCACGTGGGCTCTTATCCTTCTTACCTTGCCTCGCTTGTTTCCTTCTTATCTTTCTCGGTGGTGATGTGTGCAATAATAGTGGGAAGGGGTGGAAGGGTTGTCGGCTTGTGTTAGGACCCGTACCCGTGAAATACGGTGGGCTCTGCACCACTACCCATTCGTTGGATGCTGTAGAAAAGAGCACCCTTTCGTACAAAAGAAGCTCTTTTCTTACCAAAGGGACTGCAACAAAGTCCCTTCTTAGATTGGTCTTAGAGATTGGCTTTTGAAAACAGTGTCATCGCTTTGTTCTCTCTGTCACGGCTAACAACTCTCAACCCCGAATCAAATAAAAAAAACAACAAACCATAAAGAACACAATATGTATGTAGTTCAGAGATGGAAAGAACCCAAAGAAAGGCTTCACTATAAATTTGAAGAAAATACAGAAGAGCAAGACAAACCTTACACCGAACGTTCTAATCTTCTTCCTCATGACATACATACGCTCTCTGAGATCTCACTCTATCTCTTTCAGACATGATTGCTAACCTCTCATGGTTACTCTCACTCGTACACCTTATGGGTTACACCTCACCTCTATTCATAAAAGGCCAGGAGAGATACTTCAACATATGGAGGGAGAAAGATAGTTTTTTCATAGGAGACTATCCTCCACATGAGATAGATGAGTCATGATAGGACTCTCTTCAATCACATAACAATTTTCACCTTTAACTAAACTTCTTCAACAACCTCTTTTATGCAAAACATTACCCCCCTCTTCCTGAGGTCTTCGCTCCTTAACATGCACAAACATTGGCTAAGTCAAGACAATGCTTGAACTTAAGCTCTAGCAAAGGCTTGTTCGTCATGCCTGGAATACAACCACTTCCAACGAGCTTCCTGACCTTGTTATACTGAACATCAATATGCATGGTTCTTGCATGATACATCAGATCTTTGGCAAGGTAGATAACACTCTGATTGTTACAATGCAAACAAACGCTCTTATGAACTATTCCAAGTTCTTAAGCCAAACCTTTCAACCACACTGCCTCTTTTGCAACCTCAGCTGTGGCTATATACTCAGCTTCTGTTGTTTACAAAGCCACAATGTCCTGCAACATTGCCTTCCAACTAATTGAACCTTCACCTAGAGTAAAAATATAACTTGAAGTTGATCTCCTCCTGTCAAGGTCACTTGCATAGTCTAAGTCAACAAACCCAACAAGAACATCATTGTGGGGATCCTTTTGAAATAACAAACTGGTGTTTGATGTGCCTTTTAGATACCGTGAAATCCACTTGACTGCTTTCCAATGTTCCTGCCTTAGATTTTCCATATACCTACTGACCAGACTCACTGCTTGAGAAAAATCTGGCCTAGTACACACCATGGCATATATTAGACACCCAACTGCACTGACATATGAAACATTTAGCATGTGCTGATGTTCTTTGTGTGATTGAGTACACTGTTGTAAGGGTAACTTAAAGTGGTGTACCCAAGTACTTGGCCTGTTCCATACTAAACTTGGCCATAACCTTCTAAATGTATTTCTTCTGAATCAACCATAGTTTGCCATTCTAACGATCACGATAGATTTCCATGCCTAGGATTCTCTTAATGCTTCCTAGGTTTTTTATCTCAAATTCAACTTTAAGTTCCTGCTTTAACTTAGAAATCTCATTCATATATTTTCAGGCTATTAACGTATCATCAACATAAAGCATCAACAAAATAATAGAACTATCATTGAGGAATAAAAAATTGATACAACTGTCATACATGCTCCTTGTGTAATTATAAAAAATCATAAAAGTGTCAAACCTTTTATACCACTGTCTTGGAGTCTGCTTCAAGCCATAAAGCGACTTCTTGAGCTTGTATACAAACTTTTTTTTTGGACTCTATAAACCCTTATGATTGCAACATGTAAATTTTTTCATCAAGAGTGCTATGTAAGAATGCAGTCTTCACATCTAATTGGTCAAGCTCCAAATCTCGCATAACTACAATAGCAAGTAAGACATTTATTAAATAATGTTTTACCACTGGAGAGAAGATTTCATCAATGTCTATTCCTTTCCTCTGAGCATAGTCTTTGGCAACTAATCTTACTTTGTACTTAGCTGGTTCTGATTTTGATGAACATTCTTTTCTTCTGTACATCTACTTGCAACTAGTTGCTTTCTTTCTCTTGAGAAGTTGCACCAATTCCCACATTTGGTTCTTGTAAAGAGAATTCAGATCTCTTCTTCTATAGCACTTAACCACATTTTACTATCCTTACTCTCACTGGATTTTTGAAAAGAAGAAGGGTCGGTATAGATTACATGAAATTAAATCTCTCTTCTTATTGTTCCCCTTGCAATTGAGTAAGGCTCTTCCTGGTGAGGTTATATAAATGATTCATCATCCTGAGAAGACTCCTCCTGATCAATATTATTGCTTGGATTTTAAAGTTCTACCAGAATTGAGCTACTGAGATTCTTCTCATGCTGGACAACTTGGTGCCTGTTCTTCTTTAGCATGAAAGCCTAATCAAATACGACATCCCTGCTGAGCTCCATCTTATTGGTGTTAGGGTTTCAAAGCTTGTAACCCTTTACACCAACCTTATGACCTATGTAGATGCACCTTTTGAACTTAGCATCAAACTTAGTCATTTCCCCATCTTGCAACAATGCATAGACAGGACAACCAAACACATGAATGTCAGAGTAATCAATTGGTTTACCTGTCGAGATCTCATGTGGTGTCTTAAGTTTCAGTATTATAGAAGGTGATCAATTTACAATATAACAAGTTGTAATTATTGCTTCAGCCCAGAACTGATTCGATAAGCCTATAAACATCCTCATGCACCTTGCTCTCTCTACTGGTGTTCTATTTATACATTCAGCTACTCTGTTATGTTGAGGCATGCCTGAAATAGTATAATGCTGAGAAATCCCTTCTTTCGAACATAAGTCCTTAAACTCCTTTGAGTTATAGTCCCCAGCGTTGTCTATTCAAAAGAGCTTAATTCACTTTCCTGTTTGCTTTTCAAGTTTGACTTTTCAAAACTTGAACTTCTCAAACACCTCTGACTTGTGCTTTAAAAAATAAACCCACACTTTTTTGAAAAAATCATTTATGAAAGTCATAAAATACCTGCTCCTTTTAGGGAGGTAATTGGAACTGGCCTCTACATGTTTGAGTGCACATACTCAAGGATTTTCTTGCTCCTCTTGATAGAGGCAATAAACTTTAGCGTGCACTACTTGCCAAGGACACACGTCTCACATAAATTCAAGTTGCAAGACTTGTTTCCCTTGAATAGATTCTTAGTGTGCAACTGCAACAACCTTATCTCGCTCATGTGACCGAGCCTAACATGCCATATCAGAGTGACATCTTCATTTGAGGAAGACAGGACTATTGCATCACCTTTAACAATCTTGCCAATTACCATGTACAGAAAACCAACCTTTCCAACTTTCATGACTACTAGAGCACTCCTTTTCACTTTCAACTTACCGTCAAAACCAATAAACACACATCCACCTGCATCAAGAGTCCCAAGAGAAATAAGACTCTTCCTTAAATCTGACATATGTCTTATGTCTATCAAGATCCTCACAACTACATCAAACATTCTTATTTTAATGTTTTCTACCTCGATGGTTCGAAACTCGGTATTATTTTTCATAAGAACCTGGCCCCCATCACTGGATTTGTCGGACTGAAACCACTCCTTGTGATGACATATATGATAAGAACACCCAAAATCCAAATGTTTGAAGATTTCACATTTGAAGAAACAATCAACACATTTTCATCATTCTTTGACTTGAGAGCAATGCCCCTCATCATGTTCTTTCTGTTTTTGCTTAGACTTTTACTTCTGCTTTTTTAGGCAATCTGCCTTTCAGTGACCCTCCTCTTTACAATAATGACATTGATTATTTTGGTCTCTAGACTAGGACCAAAATTTACTATTCTTCTTGTTGTCTATTTCTTTCTGATGTCCTCTTTCTTGACCGAAATCCTTCACCAGTGTTGGATTTACTCCTAGTTTCATTTGACAATAAAAGAGTCTTAACCTCCTTCATTAGAAGCATATCCTTCCCACAAAGGATGGTAGTCACCGAATGGTTGTAAGACTTGGGTAAAGAAGACAAAAGGAGAAGAGCCTGATCCTCTTCCTCTACCTTAACATCTATACTGCAAAGTTGAGATATCAGCTTGTTTAATACATTAATGTATTCCAATAGATCGCCCCCATCAAACATACTCCAATGGTAGAGTTGCTTCTTGACATATAACTTATTTGTGAGGGTTTTTGACATATAAAGCTGCTCAAGTTTCTTCCATAGGTCTAATGTAGTCTCTGTATCAACTACATTATACATGACCTCATATGCGAGGCATAACTGAATAGTGGTGATTGCTTTGAGGTTCACCTCTACCTAATCCACTTTTTTCACATTGAATTTCTCTTTGCCAAGAAGAGCCTTGTGGAGGTCGTTCTGCACCAGAACTACTTTGATTCGCTTTTGCCATAGACCAAAGTTGATCTGCCCATCGTACTTATCTATTTTAAATCTCGCTGCCATACTGACACCTTAAGCCAATAGAGCCTAACTTTGATACCAAATATCGTGAAAACAGTGTTGTCACACACATAAACGACAAACAACGAAAGCTTTGCTCACTCTTACGGCTCAACAACACTCACTCATGAATCAAGCAAATAAAAACAACAAACCACAAATAACATAATATTTATGTGGTTAAGATACAAACTCATATGTCCATAGGAAGAGCACAGCAAAAGGCTTCACTATAGATCATGAGAATATACAGAAGAGCAAAATAGACCTTATACCAGATGTAATATCTCATAGAATTTTTCCTAATTATAAGTTTAATAAATATAAATTTTATTAAATAAATATATTTTTATTATTTAAATTGATATATATATATATATATATATATATATATATATATATATATTAGTAGCTCACATTGATTGGATCCTAATATGGATCTTAGACCCTATGAGCCAAGACCCACGATCCAGTGGTATGTGTATAAATAGGCTTTAAAAAAATTATATATATATATATAAAATTAGAGTTTGTTTAGAAATGACTTCTATTTACATAAGGAAATAAAAGACTTTCAATTTTGATAGGGATGTCCCTCTATGAGAAGCCCTTCTTAGTTTATAATTAGGCAAGCCTCTCTCTCTCTCTCAACCATGAGAGAGAGAGAGAGAGAGAGAGAGAGAGAGAGAGAGAGAGAGAGAGAGAGAGAGAGAGAGAACAACGAGATTGGGAAGAGGCTGCAGCATCCCCCTCTTCTTCGACGTGTTCTTCTTCTTCAACAACTTCTTCTTCTCCAACGTCTACTTCTTCATCCTCTTTTTTTTTTTGTGAATCACAACAACAATGTACGGGTT
Source organism: Nuphar pumila (assembly GCF_984573655.1). Taxonomy (NCBI): domain Eukaryota; kingdom Viridiplantae; phylum Streptophyta; class Magnoliopsida; order Nymphaeales; family Nymphaeaceae; genus Nuphar; species Nuphar pumila. The sequence goes on along the minus strand of NC_143264.1, from coordinate 71,501,643 downwards.
TTTCTTTTAAATCGTTCGATAAAAAGGGACAAAGCATGGACCGAATCACATATGAGTTCAAGGAAGATGAAGTATGCGTTCTATGCATAGATTTTTATCTACCAAATCTAGATTTCATGACTATTTTGACCATTTGCCTCGATTGGGTTAAACAACAAAAAAAAAGATTTGATTTCTTTTAAGAATCTTTTTTGTAATTAAATTCTGTTTAAATTGATCATACATATAAGTCTGCGTGTTCATGTAATATCGCAAAATTTCACACTTAGTAATGTTATGGTTTTGTTGAAAATTTGGCTAAGTATGGGAGAAAGATCATTTGAACCTCATTATTAGACCAATGTTTTTGAGTCTGGACTTGACCCAGGTCTCATCGACAAGGTCGAGATGAACCAATCGAAGCGCGAGAAAGAGTTTTATTTTTTACCTTTAAATTCAAGCAAAATTTGAGCAAATTTTGGATTATTTTTAGGCAAAATTTAGATTTTAATATTCATGTTATATATCGTTGGATGCATCTTGGAATGCCGAGCACAACAATATGTTACTTTTCTGAATTCGAGTTTCGGTTTGCCCAAAAATCATATTTTTTTGAAAAATGAGCAGTTTGTCTGTTTAGATCCGGATTTGGATCAGACATGATCTGATGAATTTGATCCAAAATAATATAGATCTGGATTCTATTCAAGACCCATATTAATCTAGATTTGGTCTAGTCCAAAACCCATTTGAATTTTTGGAGATGGATTTGGATCTTGGATCCAGATCCAGATATAAATCCATGTCCAATGATTTTCTAGCTTTAAATTCAATAAAAAGCTTTAAATTAGAATTAACTAAGGTTAAGAAGTCTCCCAAGTTAATTTGGCTATTTTTGGAAACTTTTAGATAATTAATAATTATTTAATACTAATTAATTAATTAAATTTATTAATTTTGATTTTTTATTTGCAAGGTTTTTTAGGACTTCTTAAAAGAGTCCTTAAACCTACCTAAGAAGGCAAAGAAAGGTTTGAGAAGAGACTTTTTAAAAATTGAAAACTTTGAAAAGTCAAATTTTAAAAAAGTTGAAAAATTTTGAAAAGGGAGAGAGAGAGTCCTCAAAGGATGAAACTCTCCTTCTCCAGCCCATCTAGAGAGGGCTGGAGAAGGGGGGGGGGGGGGGGGTGTCACTTCCTTCTCACTCTATTTAAGAAAAAAAAGGAAAGGAAAGAAAGAAAAGAGAAAAGAAAAAAAGAGAAAAGAGGAGAGAGGAGAGGAAAACAGAGGAAGGAGGATGAATAAGAAGAAGGAGATCAATGGATCTCCAACTATCCGACATTTTTACCAACAAATCCTTTCGTCCTTTTCGATTCATGCAAAGGTACGGGTTTCCTCTCTTGATTCAAGTGAGAAATTAAATATAGATTGAATGTCTATGCAATATTTTGATGGAAAGCCATGGAAAAATGGTGAATCTGGATATTCACTCTATAAAACATGGTTGAAGATTTACGAATCATCTCTATTGGATGTATTTTTAATTCTATGCATCGGGTCAATAAGAAATTCTGTATATGTCTATTTCTATAGTAAAACAGAACTTTATTTATGATAGAAGTTGTGTATTGGGTGTATGCTCTATTATAAAAATCGTTTCCCACGATTAGTCCAAAGTATGGATCGTTGGAGACATGTAGCATGTAAAAGAAACTCAGTATTATGTATATTTCAAAAAAAAAAGAGACAATTATATATTGCGATCTCCAGATCGATAGCATAAATTCTGTGTAAAATTTATTCCCATGCAAAAACAGAAATTATGTTTTCGATTTGTGTTCATTCTAGAGAAACCTATATTGCAACATGTTCTATATCAATGTATCCTTGTTAGATTCATGTGAACATTGAATGCAGAATTCTGTATGTACATGTGTATTTGCAAGTGAATATGTGTGCATATGTATATCTGTATACACAAGTATTTTGAAATGAAAAAAAATAAGAAGGGGTATATACATACATACTTGATCTTTTGATATGCATATGTATGCTTACCTGAGTCCTACATCTGCATATATATGCATGCCTAATCGAAAGTGCACGTAGACTTGACAGTCAGGCCCAACAAGTGTAGTTATCAAAGTCTGAGTCAGAACGATGACAATAAAATCAACACAAAACTTGGAGGACATGGAGTATGTCCTCCAACTAAGATACATGTATTTCCATCAACTATTTTTTTGACTTATGTAATTTGTATCTTCTCATTCCATTCTTTTTTAGCAGAGTTTGTTGGGCTAATTGGCAGCCCTGCTGAATTGGATTCAGCTGGTCTGTAGTCCTTGACAGCTTGTACACAGGCCCGGTCTAGGCATATGTAAAGGCTGCCAGACCAGCCGACTAAGCTCGGCTGGGCCGTAGCCAAACCCCAGCCGACTGGTTCGGAGATGTGTAAATAACTTGTAAAAAAGAAAAAAAATAATAAACTAATTTTTTTTATAGATATTGATCTTGTTATTGTTTCTTCATGTCAATCAAGTGAGGCCCCCAGTCGACCCCCTGTCGGCTGGGCTGTGTTGGCGAGGACAGACCCAATCGACTGGGTCGGCTGAGTCCTTGGTCTATAAAACAACCAAATTAATAAATAAATATATGTTAAAAGAGCTTCCAAGTAGATACTTTTGTCATGATTTTGATTAATGGTAATACAGATCTATCACATATTCTAATATGTTAGTTCATGTTTATAGTTGTTATCGTGAAGCTTGATTTGAGTTATATTATGTATGCAAATTTTCAGACCTTGCTTATGGTAATAGCATTGGTCTGATGCATGCTAAGCATGAAGTTTTTGCTTGTTTGACTGGAATATGCCATGCGTAATTCAGAGTGTTATTTCAAAGTCTGTTTCAACTGCATGTGCATACAAGTGATAGATATGTTTTGCATGTACATAATTTCATGCATGTTCACATGTTTAATGAGATTGGTTCATGAATGAAAGAATGTGTGTGACATGAATATGTATATTCAATGGGGGCATACACTTAACAAGAATGTGTGAAATCATGCACATGCATGTGAATACCGTTCTTTCATACACATGGTTAAATTGGTATATATGAATGTGCATATGGAAGCATGTTGACATCATTGCATATATTGCATGTTGCTATGGTTTTTGCATATGATGCGATGATCAAAATGAATTATCGTAGGCTTGGTGAGCCTTGAGCTTGGATTTACTCATTCTTTAGTTATTTTTAATGCATCACAAAAGTTACATTGATAATGTTTCACTGTATTGCACATTTCTATATTTTTTTTGCAGGCTCTGGTCTCGTAATGGGTCTCGCATGAAGATATATGAGCTTGTGTATTGATTTTTGCATGATGAATTGTAAATTAATGAATTGACCATTAATAACAAGATAAAGAAAGATAACAATGTAATATATGTTCTGAGATTTTCTGTAATTAAAATGAGACTCTTAGAGTTGCGGTTTTGGGAAACCATGAGGATACAAAAACTCTGTGTGCATTATTGTTACCCCTGAAATCAATATTGAGGTTCTTTCTCCTGACCACGGTTTTAGGGAGAATCTGCCACTTTACCTGGGGGTGGTGTGTAGATATAACTGTTGTTTTGGTATATCAAGAAAGTAGTACTTATAGATGTGGAGGTCTTTGGTGTATCGACATTAGATGTAGAGGTCTAATGTTTCAAAGGTTGATTCGGTCTAGGGCTAAGTTTGAAACCCAGTAATAAAATACAACTTGTGTGCTAAGTTACCCTGGGAGCCCTACTTGACCTCAAAAATTTTTACCCGTTTGGTGTATTCGCAGACAACAGTAATAAAAAAAGAAACTTAAATTGTGTGCATTTTATAGGAACATGTATATGAAAAGAATACTCTAACAAAAGATAATAACTTATTCATGCATATGCATAAAGTTCATGCATATGCATAGAGTTCATGCATATTTCTTCTATATATTAGATCATGAATATTTACTTATTCCATTACTTGTGTCATATGGGTGATTGCATGATATGCGCTTCCTATTGCATAATTACATATCTTTAATGCATAATTAATATTCTCTATTGATAAAAATTATTTCCTCTTGCATTGTAATTGTTTCCTGTTACTTAAATAATTGCTTAGATTATGAATTTGTCATCATTGCATCCCTTTAAATTATTTCATGAATCTTATCTATATTATTTATACTTATTTATTTTATTAGAGAGATTCGTGCAAAGAATTCTTTGACTTTTTGATGCCTCTATTTTTGTATTTTTTGCAGTCTCAGAGGATCAGTGAGGTGACTTGCTCAAGAGAGGAGCTACGAGGGGATTACGTGACTGTTTGACAGACTCTTTGGACAACGTGACTCTTTTCTTTTCTTTTCATTTGATTTTTATACACTCTGATATTTTGCTTTGTCGTATGACTCTATTATTTTTAAATTAATAAAGTTGACTTGCTATGGTTTGGACGATTGGTGTAAGATCTCTTATGGTTCATCGAGTTTCCTTGTTGTGTTGGAACTGTAAAGGCGACGGGTCTCTGGAAAGATTTCTGCAATGGTTTAAAAAAAAATCATACTTTTTCTTGGGTATAAGTTGGGGTCGTTACAGTTCATGTTTTTTACTGGATTCACGTTGGGTTCTTGATCAAAATAAAAAGAATCTGCCCAAAAGTCAGATTCACGTGGGTTATGATCAAAGTTTATTTTTTATCAAGACTAATGTTTAGGTTAAATGGATTGTGCTTATATATTTTTGGTAGGCAAGTTTTTTGGAAATAGATCCACGCTAGCTCAGGGTCGAGTCTATTTGAATTAGATTCCATAGGCTTTATTTTCTCAACCTGCATCTTTTTTTGAATAGGGATCAACCTGTTTGGTTATGGTAAAAGTAAATTTTAGAAGAAATCTTCTGAATAGTTTTATTTCTTCCGATTAGCACATGGCTAAGGATTGTTGATGGTATAGACTTAAGTAGTAAATGTTTATTTGTTAATATGGTTAAGTAAAGCATGTCGTGGGTATCTTGGGTTGTTTTATCCATTTCAATCTATAGAGACTTTTGCTGTCATGTTTTTTCTACTCTCTTATACGAGTATGATCAGATCATGATGTGCAATCTGGAAACTCTCCTGCATTTGATTTTTGATCAACATAAAACAATATGCGTAACCAAATCAATTTAACGTGTGTTCATAAAAATGATTTTTTATTGCACAGTCCAATCGACGTTTATGTTATGTTTGGACCAACACATCTGTTTCAAAAATCAATTTACCAGATTTATGAAAACAAGAAATGTGAATAGTTTTAAACAAATTTTTTAACTCAAAAATATATCTATCAAGTACTCATTTTTTTTTCAGGCTATTTTCAGTGCTGAACAAAGATAAATTAGTGTTATTAAAACTTGCGTGTGTATGGGGGCTGACGTTGAATCTTGTTTGACAGTCTGTCAGATTTTGACGTTGAACTTTTGTAATTTTTGTCCCAATTTTGGATGATATGATAAATCTGATTTTGGTGTTATTATGTTAAAACTAGAAGCAATTATGTGAACCTGGTTCGGTTGGTATGGATCAGACTTTGCATCCACTTTTAAATCTGACCTGTTTTGGTTAACTAAATAGTGTATTGAAAATCTGATTGGAAATTAAATTGAAATTTTGATTTTCTTAAAGTCCCTACAATTTGAATTTTTATTTTACCTGATAAAATCTGATTTTTTTATTAGAAACTGTTAAAGCCAAATCGTTATTGATATTTAGTTGAATCTAAACTTAATAGACATTGAATTTGGTCAGGCACAAAGGTTTGATTTTTGGGTTAATATCATAAATCTGAATTGTCTGTTCTAATATGCAATTGTTCATCTACTATGGATATGCATTGATGATGTATACTGCAAATACAATTTGATATATTTGTGTGTGATTAATGTTCAACAAAATTTTGCGATGCCATTTAAGTTTTATTAAATTGTGTAGTGATTATGTGTGAACCACTGATGGGCCTTTGGAGGCCAGGTGCAGATGTTGCTCATATAATAACAAGTTTTAAATGCACTGCAAAATTGTTTTATATTGCTTTTGAATTAATTACACTATTGAAATTGACAGAGTAAATGTCAAAATTCGTTAATGCATATTGATTTGCATAACTGTTTTTGTATAAAGAACTCTTAATTGATTAAGAATGGTAAAAGATACTAAACAATGTAATAATTTGTTCTTCCTTGGTGACCTTATAAAAATATGAAAACCTTGGATGACGGTCATGGGGGACCATGAGTGTACTAAACGCCGTGAGCATTATTTTTCTCAATAACCCGATGAGTGATTCATGTTCTCAGTCATGGTTGCAGGAAACTCTTGCCACTTTGTCTGAGGGTGGTATTGTTAGACTCAACTATAATTATTGATATATCGAGAAAATGACATCAATAGATATTGATTTTCTTGTTGTCATGACATTATGTATTGATTCATAATATTCCAATTGATGGCCTTGATTCCTGACGTCGGTCGAAGGACATGTGTAAGACTCAGTTAATAAAATACAAATTGTGTATTAAGATATTACTGTAGACTGCCTTCAACCTCGAGAATTTATCCGGTTTTAAATATTCATGTGTTTTATACAAGTGAGAACTTAATTGTGTGCATTAAGTAAAACATGCATGCAAAAGAAATACTTGATAATTGAACTTACAAAATCATTCATGCATGTTGCATTGGTTCATGCATCCTCAAATGTTTAATTTAGTATAAGATTGTTAGTTGCTTTTATGTGAATTGATTATATTGCAAGCGTGTTCTAACTATGCGATGTTTGTAGAGTGCTCTTAAACTTATGTTTGATTTGATTTATGATAATTTTCTTATTGTTGGATTTTGAGAAGGTCTCATACGAGAATTTCGGTTCTTACTTCATTTTTAAAAATATTTTCAGGTACCGAGGCTTAGTGATGGAGGAACTGACTTACTGGAGGAATCAAGGGTTATGATATGATGAACCAGATTTTGACATTTTTCGTAGTTGTGGGTTTTAGAGAACTTATTGAATTTTATTAAATTTAATTCGATTTAAATACATGATTTGAATTATTCTATGTCTGAAATGTGTGATGAGTTGTGTATATTAAATCTGTGATGTACCCCAGATCCTTGAGAAATCTTTTCACAATATTTTAAAATAATTTATTCGCTTAAAAAAAATTGCAATTTTTTTGAGGATGAGTTGGGGTTGTTACATCAGACGTTCGGTCTTCTTCCTCACGGCATAAAAACACTGATAACAACTCGCAGAACTCCCTCTCTCTCTCTCTCTCTTTCAGACGTGATTGCTAACCTCTTATGAGTAACTCACACTCATACACTTTATGGGTTACACCTCACCTCTATTTATAAAGGGCCAAGAGACACCCCAACGTGTGAAGGTATAGCAAGATAGTTTCGTCATAGGAGACTATCATCCATGTAAGATAGATGAGTCATAATAGTACTCTCATCCACATTGGGCACATAACACATGTTTCCAAGTTGACTGGGTCAATCACTAATGTTCCTCCATATTCAGTTGAACATCGATATTAATATCAGGGCATTGTTCACCCATACATCAAGTATGGGACTTTATACGATGCAAATTTATATTCAATTTCCTGTAATAATATAGAATATTCTTATAACACAATGAAGAACTAAAATGGTTTTGACATTTAACGTTGCTCAATACAAAATATAGTACAGCTCTATCACCAAAAGTTTCATCAATAAATGCATGGAATAATTACATTATTTACAATCTTAAATTGAAGTCTGATCCAATAAGTTTTTATACCGTCTCATTAGCTCTTTATGAATTTCAGAATTTCTGGTGCCCTCAATATACCAAATTATCAACCTTCAAAAATTGTATTTTTACATTGAAATAACTCCATCCAAAAGTTTGATTCTTACTATTTTGACCATGTTAAGCGTATTATTGTGGTGAGATTTGCTCAAAATAAACTTCTATTACGGGTTCAAACTAGGGTTTCCTTACTCACGAGGGTGCCAAATACTTTCCCACATTGTTCTGGGGAAGTCTCGTAATACTTTTAAATACATAGTTTTCTCAGGAAAATCTTGGGAAAATATGGTACAGATAAAAATATTGCAAAAAAAGAAGAAGGATTAAACGGGCATTTTCTGCGAAACATCACGTTATCTTAGATATAATTTCGGCTGTTGGGAATATCATATTAAAAATTTTAAACTATAATATTTTCCAAATATCTGCGATATCTGTGACATGTTTGTGACCTCTTTTATGCATCAATATATTATGCTTATGGATCCATGTCAAGGGATTGGATGCAGTCAGGATATCAGCCCGACTGCTACAATTTGGAGAATCTGGTTCAAGGTTTATAGGCCCAATACCAAGTCACAAGTAAAACCGGATCTATTGAAGGGTATAAATAGGGGTGTCAACGGGTCGGGTTTGGTTCAGACCCAGGTTGAACCAGACTTGGACCCGATTTTTGGGTATGGTATTGGGTCCAGACCCAGGTCTAATTGGGTCCACTATAAGACAAACCATACCCGGACCCGATAAGAATTATATGAACCAGACCCAGACCATACCCGGTAAAATAATAATTTTTTTTATCATTTTACATTAAAAAATTGTGGGTCTTAATTGGAAATCGGGTCAGGCCCGAGTCAGATCCATGTATTAATCAGACCTTCGGGTCCGAACCCAGGTCTTAATCGGGTCTTCTTATTTATCACCATACCCAGACCCTATAGGGTTTGGTCCGGGTCGGGTCTGGGTAAACCCGACAGGTTGACACCCCTAGGTATAAACACTTACATCCCTCCTAAACAAAGCCTCGTCCAAACCTATGTAACAAATATCAAATCTCACAATAAATTAAAAAAAGTTTTTTCTGGAGAAAATCTCATAAAAAAATAGTATAAATCTTATCAACATATAACAATCATTAAAAATAAAAATATCATATTAATAGGGCAATAAAAACACAATATTTGCCAAAATAGGTGATTTATTAAATATCACATTTTTTGGCGATTATTTTGTTTTTAAAGTATTGAGATTTAAAAAAAAGCCGGATATTTTGTGACTGTTTATCATGGTATTTGCCAAAGTGTTACACCTACCAACTATAGTACACACACGGATATTTTCTTATGAATCTTAAAAAAAAAAAATTAGCCATCAGGAGGTATGGGTGTTACTGGTCGGGTATAACTGGGTCCTGACCTGTACCAGATCCATTAGGGTGTGTTTGGCACGCGTAACAGCGGCGTCTGAGGGATGCACTTTGCATGGGCCCCACGTGTGTCCCCACGCCCACGCAAACGTGGGATTCTGGGATGCTGAAATGGAGCATCCGACGGATGTTGAAACAACGTCTGCCATTGTCCCTCTCCCCCCATGGAACGACGATGTCATGACACTGTTCACCACTTGCAAAATAAAAAAGACGTGTGTGGACAGGGTGGGACAGTGTGTCCGGACACTGACCACTACTTGCAAAAAAAAAAAAAAGACGTGCATGGACAGGGCGGGATAGTGTGTTCGTGCACACCCCCGACCAGTATGAGACACGACGGCATCCCTGTCTACACGCGTCTGCGATTCAAACGGGCCCTTAGAGTCAGGGTGTGGTAACAAATAAAAGGATCCAATCGATTTTCCCTGCAAGATCCATGAAATCCGGTTAGCATACAGACCTAAGCACGCATGGTTTGTGAAACTTCATAATGAACTCGGATCACATACGAGATCTGACTACGATCTGCAATTTTCAATGTAAAAACATAAAAAATAATGTTTTATTAAGTAAGAACCTCGTTTACTTTGTTTGATCCTTATAAGACTCAATTATGTTTTTTTCTATGAAAGATATGTTATAATTGTGTCTCAAAATTAAGCATTTACCGAGCTTATGTTCTTGATCATGTTTGACTTGTCTTTAACTAAATCCCCTAGGTCGGCTAAGCTTATGGTCATGCTTGATTTGACTGACTTTTTAAATTAGCTAGTAGAGGTATTGATTAGCAGTGATCGTTAATTAAGCTCTTAAATGAGTTAGCAATTACATGACCTTTGGCACTTAATTGAGATGACCATTAACCACTAGCCAATTAGCTAGGATATGGCCATTATATATTTATTTGCATCCATTAGACATTTATTCACCTAAGCTTATATAACCTAAAATCCTTTCTGATTTGTATCCTTCTCATTCTCTTGTATCTCATTCTCACATTTCCTTTCTAAAGTTACTCAAAGGTGATTATGTCGTGGTAGGTGACCTCTATAGTGCAAGTTGAGGTCATGTTTAACATTAGAATGTGTGACTTGGTTGTATCCTGCAAGCAAAGTTGCAATCAACCCTTTTGTACCAAGGACTCGATCCTAAAGGGGTAACTATTGCTTTAAAGAGAGCGCTGATATATATGTGTGCCTCTAAGCAATTTCTTTATTTGATTGAATATATATTTTAGCTATTTTTCAACAAGATTGGGTCTGGCTCAGGGTCTTGGAGTGGGTACCAACATCTCCTAATCAGATCAGGGTCTAGACCCAACCATCTTTGGTGGAGGTCTGACCCATTGTTTGGCTTTCATTGCTTTTCCTGAAACTAGATTTCTGATTAGGGATGTAAACGGTTCAGATTCGGATTGGATGCAGCCAATACCAAATCAGATTAGTTAGATTTACATGGGGAAAAGCTACTACCGAATATGAAAAAATATAAGTGAATTCCGATGTTTGTCATAATCAAATATCCATCGGACTTGGTCATAAAATTTCAAATCCACTCCTAATCAGAATCAATTTTCTTAACCAAATCTGGTTAATTGGATTCAGAATTGGGTTGGATATCAAATTTATTCAACTCGTTGGCATCCCTATTTGTGATGGTGGTACAAAACCCAAGTATAGTGTTGCTGATGGATCAACCAAAACGACCAAGCCCAATTTGCTCGAAGCAATGTTAATGTTAATAGATTCTGTAACTGAAAGCCTCATCTAACCCAATTTAGCCCAAGCCAAAATTTTGACAAGATCTTGGTCAGGACCTGTTGACAAATATCATGAGATTTATGAAAAACTGACAAAAATATCATGAGAAATTACCTAAATGTTTTAAATGTTAATTTCTCGCTATATTTTCAAAATATCATGATTTTTTCGTAGAAACATAATATCACATTTTAAAATGATATTTATGTGTTTATCAGCTAATTATCATATTGCTTATATGCTATATGAGATAATGCTTATATGCTATCATTTATATATATGAGATAATGCTTATATGTTATCAAGGCCACTATGAGGTGATCCATGAGCATCTAAGATCACTTTCATTATTCGTGGATCAAGAGATCTATAAAGTGTTAGACGAACGACGGGTCATTGTGATAAAAACATGTCTAGGTAGATGCCAAGCAAACGCTGATATAGATTGTGCTCAACTCGATGGGGAGAAACAATATATCGAGCAGTGTAAAGCATGTCTATGAAGTATGGCTTCTTCTCTTAATGAGAGAATGTTGATAGTTGATACACTCAAGTTGGCGCTTACTATGTATGTTTTAGAGCACCTGCATTTCTTTGACGTGGTCTCCAGCTTGTCGATGTTATGAAAAATGGTCTTCAAATGAAAATGTTATAGACATGTTGATTGTGGATTTGCAGTTTTTTATAGTGTGCTTTTTTGTTTTTCGTGTATGGTGTATGTTAGATGTATTCTTAGATCACGTGTGTAGAGTTAAGCTCTGCAATAGGTAGGATAGATGTCTCACTAGTTAGTTCACACTGCACCACTCACTTTGCCCTTCTCCAATAGATCATGGACCTGAAAAAAAGGCATGGACGTAGTTGTTGCATGTGTGGATATTTGATCTATTTGTATTGTAAATTTGTTGTGTCTCATGATTTGATGGTTAGTGGTTTGAAAGATGAAAACATAACTGCTAAGAGAGTTATTTGTTATTATAACTCTCTGTTGCATTTTTTTTGTTCCTATCGAGTGGCATTGGCAAGGAGATGTATCTCCCAAACAAAAGTCAAAAGTTTGAGGCGCTCAATCAATAAGTTATGACCCATGTCCATATATGTGAGTTACAAGAAGATGCATTGCGACAACGCCCCTACAAATCGACATCATCCTGTGTTGGAGAGGAGGAGCAGCGTTGGTCGTGAGGCTTTGTTGGTGGGATCGAGTGCCTTACGAAGTTGATGTTGTTGGTGAGGATGTTGCTTTTGAAGCATAGACGAGTGGAGGATGTTGGGATAATTTACGATATGAGGCAGTTACCCACTTTTTGGTAACTTTCCCTTTCGGTGTTCCATCCAATAAACATACAGGGAGGGAACGATTACGCTAACTGATCTCCTGCTACAATTACAAAAGGGTATCCATGAGCGACCTTTTATAAGCAAAATCAAAAGAAAAACACAGAAAAAGGGTTAAGGTAGAAATAACCTTTTTTGAAGCATTTTTCATAAAGAGAGGGGAGAGGGATATCCTGCTCTCATTGGAAGTCTGCAATCCGGCTGAGGAGCGAAGCTCATCTCGTTCCAGCCACCAACGCCAACCACCAACTATCATCTGGTTCTTCAATGGCTTCTTCAGGTACCCCTCCACTCTGATTTTGTTATGCGCAGCTACAGGATCCCCAACATTGGGTTATGGGCACACCACGCCTCCGCTGCGAGGGCTCGTTGGTGTTTTTTCCCACGACTATCACTATGGAGCGATAGTGTTTTTCTGGCAGAGCGTTGTCGTCGTGGGGTGATGTTGCTGGCAGTCGATAGCAGGTCGCCGTGGGGCGACATGGTGTCGTCGGTAGACGATGACTATCGCTGTGGGGCGACAGAGTAAAAAAACCGTTTTGGGTTTCACTGATTTTGTAAACAGACCCGCAGGTTTCTATTTTTGGATTTTTATCAATGGAACCAGATCGGGTTCCGGATATGGGTCTGATCCAGAAATAATCGGGTCGGACCTGAATTCGGTTCATATCGGGTCAGACCCGGATCTGGTTAGTAATCGGATCAGACCTAGATCTAGTTATAACTGGGTTAGACCTAGATCCAGTTAGTAATCGGGTCAGACCCGGGTCTAGTTATAATCGGGTCAGACCCGAATCCAGTAAGAGTCCAAGCACTTTTTTGACCTGAACCGGATCAGGGACTGATTCATCCCCCTTCCGGAACCGGTTCAAAGTCGTTTTTGATCAGTTCTTTCCAGTTTTTCACCAGTTCTAAGATGCTAAGACTTTGTTTTTGTAAATATAAGAAGATACAAGGATTTTGGCATACAATTATAGGGTTTTATGAACTTTTGTTCATACTTATTACTGGTTTATAAGGTTTAGAACCAGTTTGGACCCTTGGATAACCGGTTTGGAGCTATTTCAGACCGATTCAGAGTGCTTTTAGACCGGTTCCTGCTTGAGGACCCAAGGTTTTACCCATTTAAGCTTGATTTTTGTTATTTTTCATGCATTTTTTTTATAATTATGTATGCATAAATGAATGTATAACATTGGCATCAAGAATAACTAGATGACTTAGTGAATTTATGTCACCAAAGTGACTGAATACACGTATGTTATCAAATTTTTGTACTATCATACAGATTTAGCCAATATTACTGTTGTACTTAGATTTATGAAACGATAAATGACCCAAAGGTAATTTTATCATGTTTGAAATTTAGGTAGGGTAAAATGATGCAAATGTGTTAAGATACATCGCACATGTGTATCCAAAGGTACCATGTGTTGATGGTCTAACTTCACATGAGCCTCAGTTTTACCAACTATGGTCGGTAGGCGTAGTGATTACACGTGTCAGACCTCTTGCCAAAGTAGGACTCCGATGACCCCCTACACTCGCCCAAAAATAAGCATATTTAGGGCCTTTTATTTATTACTTTTTTTATCAGGTTTGTCTCGTATATGCTTTCTTTTGATACGTGTCTTTTGTCATGCAATTTTTAGTTTTGTGATTTTAGATGGCTCAAGTTCTATACCTTTTCTTGATGTATCTAACTTTAGTGATTGAAAAGAAACTATTTTTTTTATATTAGGGTATATAGATTTAAATATGACTCTAAGGATAGATGAACTCGCTGCCCTGATTGATCAAAGAGTAGCTAATTAAAAGAATATGCTTTTGAGAAGTGAGAGCGCTCGAATAGGCTTAGCCTATTGCTTTTGCAATCTAAAGTGGCTAAGAATATTCACAGTGCTATCCCACAATGCAGGATAGTGAAGAAATTTCTGAGTGCTATTGAAGCACAATTTTTGAGTTCAAATAAAGCCAGAGCCAGTACCCTAATGTCAAAGCTCATAACTATGAAATATTCTGGAGGGGGTAATATTCGCCAGCATATTTTAGAAATGAGGAACATAGCGTCTCAGCTGAATGACTTTAAGCAGACCATTTCTGACTCATTCCTAGTGTATTTGATTCTGACGTCCTTACCTTTAGAGTGTGGATATTTCAAAATATCTTACAACACACATAATGATGAATGAACATTCAATGAACTTATGTCCAAGTGTGTTAAAGAAGAAGAGAGATTGAAAAGAAAGAAGGTGCAAAGTGCACATATGGCTTCTCATTGCTCTAAAGTACGACAAAAGAAGAATGCATTCAAGAAAAATGTTAGGTAGAAATCAACATAAGATAAAACATCTCAGAGCAAGCAACCTGATTATGCTCCCATAAAGTACTTCTTTTGCAAGAAGAAAGGACACAGGAAAGCGGATTGCATAATGTACAAGAAATGGTTAGAAAAGAAATGTAATTTGTTATTTGTTTATCATGAATATAATTTATTATAAGTTCTTGAAAATAACTAATGAATTGACTCTGGTGATACTATTCATATTTTCAACTGTCTACAGACATTTCTGAGCAGAAGAGAACCAACAATGCATACGAAGAGCATCTATTCGAGGAACAAGATGCGTTCGCATGTGAAGGGTGTTGGGACTTGCAAGATCACTTTAGATACATGCGTAGATTTGGATCTTCATGATGTCTTTTATGTTCCATCATATAGTAGAAACTTAATTTCAATTTCAAGATTGAATAAATTTGGATATTGCTTTAAATTTTAAAACTCTAAGTTATTCATATACAAAAATTCAGTTAAAATTAGTTATGCATTAGTTTATGATGGTTTATACGAATTAAACGTGAAGATCTAAACTCAGGAGTCTTTGACTTCTGAATATGCATTGGTTGAGAATAAACGTAGCATGATAAATGATAAATCCTACATGCTTTGGCATCGAAGGTTGGGTCATATCTCTGAAAAGAGAATAACGAGACTTATAAATAAAAGGATCTTAAAATCTCTAGATTTTACCGACAATGATCCGTGTGTTGATTGCATAAAGGCTAAGCATACAAACACATATAAAGAGGGTGCCAAACATAGTAGTGAGATATTGAAGATAGTTTATACGGATGTATGTGAACCATTTACCCCTTGTTACACAGGCGAAAAATATTTTATCACCTTTATTGATGACTATTCACAGTATATGTATCTCTACTTGATCTTTGAAAAATCTGATATTTTTCAAATATTGAAGGGATTTAAGAAAGAAGTAGAGAAACAAACCGATAAAGTTATTAAGATAGTAAGGTTTGATAGATGTGGCGAATATTATGGTAGGTTTACTGAGACGGGGCAAATGAAAGGACCATTAGCACGATTTCTTAAAGTGGAAGGCATTGTACCTCATATACCATGCCTGATAGTACCTACCAGAATGATGTAGCTGAAAAGAGAAATCATACGCTTAAAGAAATGATCAGAGCTATGTTGAATTATTCAACACTTTCCATGAAGTTGTGGGGTGAAGCCTTAAGGACTGTTGTGCATATTTTGAATAAGGTTCCTACGAAATTTGTGCCTAAAACTCTCTACGAGTTGTGGATAGGTAGAAAACCATCACTGTCTTATATGCACATATGGGCATGTCTCGCAAAGGCTAAGTTGTATAACCCCCACATTAAAGCTTTTGATCCAAGAACAACCAGTAGATTAAGTGCTCATCTCATTCACCACAGATTGTTGAAACAGATAAGGCTAAATTCCTTGAAGATGGTTCGATAGGATTAAGTGCACTTCAAAACCTTGGTTTTGAGGAAATACAGGATCCAGTCTTATCACCTGTTAAGTAAAACACCGAAAGATACCACATTATTATCCCTAATGATGATGTGGTTGATCACTCGGTTGTTGATACATAAATCCAAAGTGAACCTATTGTGGACAATGCAGAAGAGCACGAACATGATGAACATGTTCAATCTGAGCCTGAAGAATGACCTGTTTGGAGATCCACAAGAGTTAAAAAATCTATCATACATCCTGATTATGTGATGTACCTTCAGGAGCCTAATGATTTCATTGATATAGATGATGACTCATTGACTTTTATGGAAGCTATTGAAAGCAAATAATCTTTGCACTGAATAAAAGCTATGAAAGAAGAGTTGAACTCTATGGCTAAGAATCAAGTGTGGAATCTTGTCGAGTTACCTAAGGAAGTAAAACCCGTAGGGTGTAAATGGTCTTTAAGACAAAAAAGGACTCCAAAGATAACATAGAAAGACATAAGATAAGATTAGTTGCTAAAGGATTCACCCAGATAGAAGGCATTGACTATAATGAAACATTTTATTCAGTCTCAACTAAAGAGTCAATGAGGATAATTTTAGCCCTCGTAACTCATTATGACATAGAGCTACATCAGATGGATGTGAAAACAATATTTCTCAACAGGGATCTGAATGGAGAGGTATACATGGAACAACCTTTTTGTTTCTTTGAAGATGATCGTTTGGTTTGCAAGCTTAACAAATCAATATATGGACTTAAACAGGCCTCCCGACGGTGGTATATTAAATTTTTCCAAGTCATTGTGACTTTCAGGTTTACAAAAAATATTATTTATCAATGTATATACCTTAAGGAAATTGAAAGTAAGTTCATTATATTGATGTTGTATGTGAATGATATTTTGCTGGCAACCAACAATATAAAGTTACTTACAGAGACAAAACGATTTATTACATCATATTTTGATATGAAAGATATGGGTAAGGCTGCTTATGTACTTGGCATAGAGATCTGTCGAGACAGAGCAAAATTTTTTCTAGACCTCTCCCAAAGATCCTACATAAATAAGGTATTAAAGCAATATAGGATGGTGAATTGTTCTTCCGGTACAACACTCATATCAAAAGGTGGCAAATTGAGCCTAAAGGATTGTCCACAGAATGAAATTGACAAAGCACAGATGAGTGCTTATCCATATGCATCAGTTGTTGGCAGCTTACAATACGCGCAGACTTGTTCACGTCCAGATATTTTCTTCGCAGTAGAGATGCTTGGTAGATTCCAGTCTAACCCAGGCATATCTCATTGAAAGATTACTAAGAAAGTCTTGCGGTATTTGCAAGGGACAAAAGACTATATATTGACGTATCATAAAGTTGATCACCTCGAGGTCACTGGCTACTCAGATGCGGACTTAGAAGGGTGCCTTGATAGTAGAAAGCCTACTACTGAATATATCTTCTTACTTGCTGGGAGCACGATCTCTTGGAGGAGTGGGAGACAGATGACCACTGCTGCTCACACCATGGAGGCAGAATTCATAGCATTGTGCAGGGATACTTCGCAGGTTATATGGTTGAAGAACTTCATATCACAATTAAAGGTGGTTGATTTCATCGAGAAGTCACTGAAAGTCTACTGTGATAATGAAGTTGCGGTGTCCTTTTCGAATAACAATAAAAGTACTATATCATGTAAGCATATGAAATTAAAGTACTTTGTTGTTAAAAAAGGACAAAGAATCATCTAGTGTATATTGTTAATATTGGTACCAAAGAGATGATTGTTGATCCTCTTACTAAAGGGCTAGCACTGAAATTATGTTTTGAACATGCATTGAGGATAAGCTTGTTAAACTCTTTATTTTGACATATGCATATGAATAAAGTGATCACGTATAGTTTATTGATTCTCATTATAGTTGTTGTTAATCTCATAAGGATTAGAGATTTAATTAAAGATTTATAGAATAGATTTTTAAAGGCCAATCTATTCATCAAGCAATTCCCACAAAGTTTACTGGTTTATCGTCGAAATAAGTGAGAGAATATTGGGATAAGCCACGATATGCGGCAGTTACCCATTTTTTGGTAACTTTCTCTTTTGGTGTTTCATCCGATAAACATATAGGGAATGAACGGTTATGCTAACCGATCCCCTGCTATAGCTATAAATAAAAGGGTATCCATGAGTGACCCTGTATAAGCAAAATCAAGAGAAAAATACAGAAAAAGGGTTAAGGTAGAAATTACCTTTTTTGAAGCATTTTTCATAAATAGAGGGAAGAGGGATCCTGCTCACTGATTGCTGAAGGAGCCTGCGCTAATTGGAGGGCTGCGCTCCGGCTGAGGAGCGAAGCTCATCCCGTTCCAGCCACCAGCGCCAACCACCAGCCATCATCCGGTTCTTCAATGGCTTCTTTAGGTACCCCTCCACTCTGATTTTGTTTTGCGCAGCTACAAGATCCCCAATAGAGGAGAGATGCGCTACATTAACCATGTTTGCTTGGGTAGGGGGGGTTTGTGTTGTTTGTATTTAGGTTAGTAACAAAGGTATTGCCTTTGTTTAGATGGGTGTTTATAGGCAGATAAGATGGTATACCAAATGAGGAGGCATCTGACGGTTCAAACATAGAAGATGATAGGGTGTTAATTGTGGAGCAGTGTGACGATGGTGATGTCATTGATATCGACACATATTTGAATCATCCATATGATGCGACTGCCCACAGTATAGTGGATCATAATTTATAGTTTGCTATAGGTTACATGGTGTTTATGTTCAAATTGTTCTAAAGTATCGATTGTTACAGGTGTTGAGTAACAAGGGTAACAAAAATTCGTGCGGAAGCAATATAGGATTTAACAAAGGTATAATCAAATCACAATAAAAGGGTTTATGTGGTTCAGTCAACACGACCTACAGCCACAGGACACAGAGAGAATAATCCACTATAATAAGAGTAGAGAGTACAACGTCCAATAGCTTGCCCAAAGCTAAAGAGAATAACAACAAAAGAATCACAGAAAGAGAGAGATACAAGATTACCTCTCGGGTGTACAACCCGAGTCAAAACCCACATCACAACCAACACCTCTCTTTGATGATCAATGCATGGTGATGCACCTTCTTTCTTCCTCTTTTTCTCTCCACTCTCTTTTTCTCTCTTACTTCTCCTCTCTCTGCACGCTGCACACAACCACTCTGCTCACAACACTCTGCTCTTCTCCGTTCAACACACAACGTCTGCACCCCTATTTATAGATGGCATAGAGCCTTCTAAACTCATTCCAGAAACCGAAGGGGTTTTGACCCTTCAACTTCCTTTGCATTAATGAGAAGTGGGTGGCTATTCCACTTCCTCACATTATTAATGGAGGGATAGGGCTAGCCCTTCAACTTCTCCTGCATTAATGGGAAGTAGTGGGTGGCTATTCCACTTCCCCACATCATTAATGAGGGATAGGACTGGACCCAACATTGGTCCCGTCATAGATGATTGTGAGAAGGGTCATCTTTGGACTTGAATTGCGCTAGATCTAGGAATGATGCTGAGATCATTCTCCTGTCACCAAGTTTGAGACTTTATTGTCGTGCAAATTAAGTTGTTTTGGCAAGAAAGTACCAGCATATCTTCTCCACTTCCTGCTCCACTGTACGATTTGTATGTCTGACTCTTCAAACGAAAACCATTTTTGTAGATACATACTCAAGTATAATATGGTGTTTGTCTTCACAATTATGGGAGTTAAAGGGTGAAAAGGCAATGCATGAAAGGAGGGAAACTTTTTGCTTCCAAATACAAGGGCAACTGTATTATAGAATCGACCATTTGGTCTTTGTGGATGAGCTGCCAAAGTTCAGGTATACATCTATGATCTTGATCATGAGGTGGAAAATTAGAGGGACTTTTTTCAAAATATTTCGACAATCGACCATCGGTTGCAAATTTTTTTGGATATGTAGAACCTGCTTGTGCAAACCCTTCGTACTTTTATTGAGATTGCAGTACCAACGAAGTATAATATATGGATTGTGAAGAATTGAATACAAGATCAGAATGTGAAAAGCAACCTTCAATATCTGAAGTTGCAATGATATGGGTTGAAGGCGATGACCCATCAGGTCAGCAAATGAGGCACATTATATTACGCCCACGCCATATGGTCCTTGTTGTCGAGTTCATTCAAATTATGGGTGCCATGATCCTTTGCAGTATCCTTTGCTATTTCTATATACCGGCCCGCCTAAGCCCGGCCCAACCATGCCGGTTCCACTGGGCCGGTGCGGTTTGGCCTTCTAACAAAGAGTCTGATTCAATAAACCGGCCCAGGTCAACTGGTCTGGTTCATGAACCGGCCCATTAATGGGCCTGAATCGATGAGACGCGTGCCGGGCCATGCCAGTTCAGGCCCGTCTGCCACCTCTAGTTGACACTATGGTCTGGATTAGGGGTCTCAACAAGTCGGTTTTGATTCGAATATAGGTGAAACCAGACTGGACTCAGGTCTAATAGGGTCTATTATAAGAGAAACCATACTCGAACCATATAAGAAATACATGAATGAACCAGACCCAGACCATACATGATAAAATGACATTTTTTTATCATTTTTACATTGAAAATTTGCGGGTTTTAATCAGAACTCGGGTCGGGCCTGGGTCTGGTATAAAATTTCACAAACTGTACCCGAGTCCATGTATTAATCGGACCTTCCAGTCTGAACTCGTGTCTTCTTATTTGTCACCATACCCAGACCCTATAGGGTTTGGTACCTGAACCCGTTAACATCCCTACTCCGGACACCCGAGTAAGAACTAACTAATGCAGTTGATATTCGGATCCAAATCCGATCAAAACCCGAACCATTATGGAAGGCTAGAAAAGTTATTTTGGATAACAATGTGGGCATTTCGGTTTATCATTTCCGTTTATGAGTTCAATTGAAGTTCAAAATTACTCCAATTTCATTACCTTTCTCTCATCTTTGCTTGCCGCCGGCGGTTAAAAATTCTAGAGGTTTCCGGCGTTTCTTTCTCTCTCTGGTCGATCGGAATTAGGGCTTCTGGCAGCGATCGAGCGGAAATGGCAACGGTTTCTCCTCTGGCGAAGTACAAGCTCGTGTTCTTGGGCGATCAATCCGTGGGGAAGACCAGCATCATCACCCGATTCATGTACGACAAGTTCGATAACACCTACCAGGTTCAGCGACGACTCTCTCTCTATATCCTCTCTTCCTTTGGCTGTTTTCTTAATTTGAGGGAAGGATCGTTTTCTACGTTCGATCCTGTGTTTTTTCTTGCCCGATCCATCGGATTTAGGGCTCAACGGGCGTAATTGCCGAAGGATCGTTTTTTGTTTTTCGTTTTCGTGCATTTTGTGGATGGATATCGTCGATCTGCGTTTCAACAACTGAATTCGCCCTTAATTATGCAATCTTGATCTTGAAGTTTTTCTTCTCCTCGTGTAGTTTTGTGAATTTTGTGCTTGATTTGATCCGAAATTGCTCAGTTAATTCCTCGAATTGGATAATATTTTTATCGGTATATCTTTCTGATGACGTCGAGTGCGATTTTCTGTTGATCATTCATGGGTTGCGTCCGTACTGATTTGGTGTCATCTTCTGAAATTCATCGTCTTCGTCTTGGTTAATTGCAATGAATGACTGTTTTGTTTATTTCTTGCACTGAATTTTTGTGGTAGCAGGTCTAGATTTGCTTCCTGTTTCATGTATACCTCAAGGGCACAGGGAATTTTAGCCCTATTTTGCATTGTTCCTTCTCCGCTTTTTCAAACAAGGGACTGTTTGTTTTCTGGACCGATACGAACAGTGTTAAAAAATCAAAATAGCTGATGTCTTTCTGGCCTAGGGGATATCTTTGGCACGGTTCGATCTCTCATGCATCATGCGAGAGGGGGGTCCTTGAAGGGGTATAATGCATGCTGTTTTTTCATTTGTTCCCTAAGTTGCACTGTGTACATCGGGCCATAAAATTTATCAGACCCAGATCAGATTAGGATACACAATCCACATCCGATTTTTACTTTGTATGTGTGTGCACACGCACACCTGCACGTGTGCATGTCTGCATCTGTGCTTGTGCATGAGCGTGCATCCCCTAGTTGAGAGGGAATCTGACTGATTTCCACAAGGTCCTGCCTAAAAAACATGTGAAAAATCAACCTTACATTATCTTGATCAACAATAAAATCTGGGCTGGTTCAGTGTTGTCTAAATTTGATAAACTGACATTCTGAATTGAGTATTCACTAATAATATTCACATCTTTTTTTCTATATGATTATCAATTGTTTTAAACTTCTTTTTGTCCTTTTCTTTTGTCATTTTTAAATTATTGCTTTTACATGGTTTGTATGCAGGCTACTATTGGGATCGACTTCTTGTCAAAGACAATGTACCTGGAGGACCGAACTGTCCGGTTGCAGCTTTGGTAGGTTATCCTTTTCTATGTACTGGATCCGATGGAAATGAAAGTTGGTTCAGTCAGGATATTGTTGGCTGCGTGCACATTGTAAATCTAATGCAATGAAGGCATTCTCATCCATCATTTCACTATTTAAGTAATAAAATGTATTTGGCAGACACATTGCACTGTCTGTGTGATGGTTTATAGTATTCTTTGGAATATAAGTTTACTACCCCACCAAGTTTAAAAGGATTATATAATTTTAATGATTTATTTTCAAGTCCTGGAATTTGTAAACCCTGAGAGAATGCTTTTTATATGCACTCTGTTGCATCTACGAACTGTTGCAAGCTTGCTTTGGTTTCATCTGGACTAGGAAAGTTTATGATAAAACTTGAGTTTCTGAATATTGGCATTCATTGCAGTTGTCAGTATAGAGTGCATCATTTACTGCTTTGTATGGAAATAATGGTTGGTTTTATGTCAACTAAGATAATAAATTAGTTGCCCACAAGGGCTCCACTCATCTGGTAAGGGCGACTTGTGAATGCTACCAAGTTGGCTGGACGCCATGAGTTTGAAACCCAGAGGTGCATGTCCCTGGTTGGCAAGGGGCACCTGGAGTTTTACGCCAATGAACTCATTGAGCAAGGCAGTTTTTTCTCCAGTTATCCAAACAAGAAGATAATGAATTGGTTTTGTATGTTATCTAGCGATGAATAATGTGATTTTTTCCTTTCAGCTTGAATAGACTGCCACTCATCTGAATCCCACTTTTTATTTGTGCTAATAATAAATGCAGTTTGATTGTTGCAAGTACCTAGAAAAGGCACTAGCTACTAGGTAGTAGACCAGGAAAGGTAACAAATTTTCACTGCCAGTAACCAATGAGAAGGATTGAACTAGAAGCATGCCTGCTTCATATGGTAGCTGGATATATGGAGTTGCAATATCTTGACCTGCATAGATTTGGTCAAAGCTGTGGTGGTAATCCACAACTTGCTTACTGACCCTTTGCCTGAAATTGAAAAAGGGCCAATATTTTACTACCAAGGTTTTATAAAAATCAGCAACAACCAACCTGTGCTTGACTATTATCATGAGGATCATTACAATGACTTGCAAAAGGATGTCTCTACCCTTTACGAATAAGACACGTTTTTGGGTTTGAATAAAATTTGTATAATTTGTCAAATATGAGTGTAAGGAGTAATTTTGGTATGGTTAACCAGACTGATTTATCAAATATGAGTGTAAGAAGTAATTTTGGTATGGTTAACCAGACTGACTCAGCAACTGGTTGTCTTTTGTCCATTTTCACAAGAATGGGGTTAATAACACATTAACACGTCTTATACAAAAAAGATTAGGTGTACTTGGAATTTTGGGTAAAGAATGGGTGTTTAAAGGGAAATTACCCATCTTCCTCCCCCTCACATACAACAAATAAGGGGGAAAAAGTGTGATTCCCAATTATTGTTGTTGGTTCTTCTTTGCACATTTCCAGCTGATCGCATATACCCTGTAACAACAAATTGTTTTGTGAACGGATTGTTTTCTTTGTGTGAGCCTCACTATCAACCAAAATTTCAATTCATAGTATTGTATACGCCTTTTGCTAATAGCACACTTGATGCAGCGTTCACGTGTTTTGCTGATGGCGGTGAAGGCACGACCACCTGACGCAGTCTTCAACCCTCACGTATCCTTGATGGTGGCTGTGAAAAAACATGACCCACACGGTTGTGCACTTTCACAATCGTTGACAGTGGCTGACGAAGGCACGATCCTCACGATCATGCAATGTGCAGACGTAGAGAATAATGCCCACCGATAACTCGGTGAGGCTTGTTTTCTTTTTATTATTTCTATGCAAACTCAAAGAACAATGAATAAGGAACCGACAATAAAACTGAATAAGCTTAAGGACAAGGAAGGAAACATGCAATAGAAAAAAAGAAACAGGAAAAGAATTGTTGAAAGTGAAAAGCGGTTGCACTTCTGAATATTCTCTGCTCCCTGCGCACGCAACCCTAGAGGCATTTAAAGGCCTCATCTGGATCCGGGTCCCGGGTCTTGCTGTATGGGTCCATCCTGCCCTGCATCATTCTCCCCTAGTTGAAAAGAAGTCGGCTCTGACGACTTGTTGTATCCACAGTAAGCATTTAGATCAGACACATTCAATGTAGGAGAAATGTGCCAATTTTTGGGCCTCCCAAGGAGGTAAGATTGGCCAGATAGGCCCGCTAGCTGGGGAAGCTCGGTTTCCTTGATGGGAAGGAGAACTATCTTATGACCCTTAAAGACAAATGTTTACGTGTTCCTACGACCATCATGGATGGTCTTACGGTCAAACTGCCAGGGACGTCCCAAAAGGATGTGACATGCACTCAAAGGGGCTACATCACACCACACTTCATCGTGGTAATGCTCCCCCATAGAGAACTGAACTAGACAATGCAGGGTGATAGGTACCTCGTTCCCTTTTTTGAACCATGTCATCTTATAAGGTTGGGACAATTTTTTCGTTTTTAGGTTCAAGGTGGACACGATATTCTCGGACACCATATTCTCGCACGCCCCGGTATCAATGATAACATCACACGCACGCCCCTCACAGCTGCACCGGGTCTTGAAAATATTATTCCGCAACCATTTTGTCGGGGCCGACTCACGGGATGTGGTCAAAACATGACGGATGGTTAACAAATTTTTGATGTTGCCGTCGAACTCTACGACTTTCATATCGTCATCTCCCTCAACAGGCGACTCACCCTCGCTCTCACTATCAGACGCAGACTCAACAATGCCCTCTGCTAGATGGGTGTTCTTATTCATGGTGGGACACTTGGACGCAATATGATCTAACTCTTGACACCTAAAACAACGAACGATGGACTCACTGGGCTTATCTTTGGATCGGGTGTGGTACGTGGGTCCAGACTGATCAGGTTTGTTAGGGTCGACTCCAGGGGTGGACTTTGAGTCTTCTTTCCTAGGAGAGCTCGCTCCCTTGGTTGGGAAACTCGACTTGGGTTGACTGGACTGATCACTACGGGATGTCCTATGTTCCTGCCTCCTTTTCAGTTTCTCCTCCACATTCATGGTATAACTACTTGCCTGATCTAATGACTCGACCGTGATACAACTGAAGTCGTCAGAAATAGCAGGACGGAGACCAGAAATATACCTCATGACCTGTTGTCGGGCAGTCTCCTCGATCTGCACTCGTAGGGAAAGACGATGGAACTCAGCAGTGTACTCTGCCACAGTACTTGTGCCTTGACGTAGGGTCAGGTACTCCTTGTAGGCTCTCTCGGCGTGATCTGACGACACGAACTTAGACTGCATTAACCTCTGCATCTCTTCCCACGTATGTATGTGCTCTAGTCCCTGCCGCTCCCTCAACCTCTGTAGCTCGACCCACCATGTCTGTGCCAGGCCTCTCAACCGAATAGAGGCTAGGGAGACACGACGGCACTCGACGACATCGTGGTAGTCGAAGAAGAACTGGACGACATAAGACCAGTCGAAGAACTACTCCGCATCGAACCTGCCTACGAACTCGGGAAGCTCCAGCTTCACCCCGTACGTGGAGGGGCGCTCTGGTGCTCTCTGCTGACGGGCCTCCACCATGCCGGCGGGATACTCATTCCAAAAAGCGTCATCGTCCCACACTGCTCCATCATCGCGATTCTGCTCGCCTGGCGACAGGTGCTGATATACTCCGATGTCGTATGGTCGATGCTCAGGTCGCGTCGGTCCCTGCTGAATCTGTCTCGGTCTGGTTGGCCTGTGGGTGAGAGCCATCTGTGGTCGGCGTTGTGGCACCGGTATGACAGGAGGTCCTGCTATGTGTGGAAAGACTGGTCGGGTCTCGGGCTCTAGGTGGGTAGGAACGGGATAATATAGGTTTGGGTTATGGCTCAGGCTAGGATAGTGGTGTGGGATCAGATACAATATTGGATTCTGGATCGGTATTGGATTAATGGGTTGGTTCGGGTTCAAGTATTGGGTCAGATTGATATAGTATTGGGTTGATTCGCCCGATTGGATGTGGATCGGGTCTATCCCTAAACTACTCGTCGGAGCCAGATTTGGGTAGGTTGGATCGAGGATCGAGTTGTGGGGATAAAATGCTTGGTTTGAACTCGATCCGTGATCCATATGATTATGGGCTCGGTTTCGACCCGGCTCAAATTCAAACTGGAGCTTCGTCGGGTGTGGGGCTTCGAAACTCGAACCCGCTCCTAGGGACCCAAAGGATGACCCACAGGACTCGGGTCCGAGCCCAAATAGTCTCGGATTCTGGCTGGACCCGGTCTGGTTCGGTCCGACCCACGGGGGATGATCCCCAGTTGCTTGCTGACAGGCTGCGACCGAGCCCCCGTGCACAGGAGCCGGGAGGGTCGTCAAGACCGTGCCGGCCCGGGCTGGCGCAAGCATCCCTGCGGCCCGACCTTGCATCACGCCTGGGCCCTGCAGGTCGCATCTGGCCTGCAACCCTTGGGCCGTGATTCGGTACCCAGCCGGCGCACCCAGGCTAACGACAGGAGGGTCTCCCATGGGCCCGGGGGTCGGCTGGACAACCATGACCCCCCGGCTGGCCTTCGGGCTCTGGTTCAGGATCGGTACCCCTGGCTAGAGTGTCTCGCGACTAGCGTTCCAGCGCGGATCCCCCCCCCCCCCCCCCCCCGATGTTCCCCGGCTGCACGACAAGCTGTCGGTCTAGTTGGGCTGGATCATTCGCTGCCGCGTTGAGGAGGTCGACTGCACCGTCGGCCACCACTGTACCCATTTTTTGAGTTGTCATAGGGCGCAGTTCCGCTGGCGATTCTAGGACGACGAGACGACCCTTGATCCCGTCCAGCCGTTTCGATACCCCAGCAACCTCTTTATTCATGCGCAACATATTCTCTTGCAGTTTCATCATCATTTTCATCAGGCGCATCATTGGGTTTCCGGTACCGATCTCCTCCCACTCATCGCCACTCGCCAGATTGGTCCTCGCTTCAAGAGACATCACGTTGATGAAGGTGGACGCCCGAGCTCTGATACCACTTTGATGCATCGTTCACATGTTTTGCTGATGGCGGTGAAGGCACGACCACCTGACGCAGTCTTCAACCCTCACGTATCCTTGATGGTGGCTGTGAAAAAACACGACCCACACGGTTGTGCACTTTCACAATCGTTGACAGTGGCTGACGAAGGCACGATCCTCACGATCGTGCAATGTGCAGACGTAGAGAATAATGCCCACCGATAACTCGGTGAGGCTTGTTTTCTTTTTATTATTTCAATGCAAACTCAAAGAACAATGAATAAGGAACAGACAATAAAACTGAATAAGCGTAAAGGACAAGGAAACATGCAATAGAAAAAAAGAAACAGGAAAAGAACTGCTGAAAGTGAAAAGCGGCTGCACTTCTGAATATTCTCTGCCCCCTACGCACGCAACCCCAGAGGCATTTAAAGGCCTCATCTGGATCCGGGTCCCGGGTCCTGCTGTATGGGTCCATCCTGCCCTGCATCAACACTTATGTGTGCATAGAATGCAGTTTGCCTTTTTACCCAAGCATTAGGGCCAGGTTCTGTGTCAGCGACTGAGTCCACATAAATTCATGTTCTAGAGTAACCTAATTCTTGTATACGTTGTTCCTATGTCTGAATAATCTCATCATTCATCGATATTGGAGAGCTTTTATCTGCTATTGTTTCATCTCACTTTTGCAATTGAGTGTTCTCCTTGTGGCACTTTGTATGTTTGCACCCAGGACATGCATAAATTATCTGAAAAAACTTTACTTTTTTAATTTATCAGCTGGTTCCTGCATTTATCTTCTTGTCCACCCAACATTGTGTCTTTCATTTGAAAGTGCTTTGTCAATTTAGAACTGCTCTGCTTTCATGTTTTCACTTTTCATGCTTATTAATGAGTAATGCTCATTAGTAAGTCCAATATAGTGTAAACTAACTGATTATTTCTTGGGGAAATATATTCTCAATGAGGAAACTGTATCTATGACAAAAATGACCATAAGTGATAACTGATGCTGCAAACTGAACATTAAGGTTTGAACTGCATTTCCTTGTTCTTTGCATTTACTGGTTAGTCTCAATGTTTATTGTTATATTCGTGTGTTACATATGTTAGAACTATTTGCTTTTATTAAAATTCAGGCTAAGATGCTCACTTTCTTTCTTGATTAGATCAATCCTTTGATGGTGATAACTTTCCTTCTAACTATATAATATAAATGATCTTTGAATTAACAGGGATACAGCTGGACAAGAGCGATTTAGGAGTCTCATTCCAAGCTACATCAGAGATTCCTCTGTTGCAGTGATTGTATTTGATGTTGCAAGTATGTGGGCCTTAATCTTTGATTTTCCTTTTCTTGCTGAGGATTGTGGAATGCATGGGTAACAAGAGTCCCATGTTGGGTGATGTAATGTGATATATATTTAACAGTGCTTTGTCACTGGCTTGGACATGGCATAACATTATCTGCTTGAGTATTTCATCTTGATGATTGCCATCATAAATGCTGTTTATGTGAATTGTGTTATGCATGTATACATTCACGTTCCTAAATGCACATATAAGCACATGCATTCCTGTGCCCTATTCCCATGGAAACCCTAGATTTTCATCTTGATTGTTAATGCTTCCACAGGGATTTTTTTTAATGTCAATGCTTAACCTTTTTCAAGCAAAATTGTTTCTTTCATCTGCGTCTACATGTACATCTAGAGAAATGCAAGCTTGTATTTTTCTTATTGTATTTCTGAGTATTATTGCTAATTAGTTACAACATATTTCATCTTTTTTCTGTGTCCATTCACTACAGATAAGTTGCTTTATATTGTTTTTTGTCCATCTATCTGTTGCAGGTAGACAGTCCTTTCTGAACACTGCAAAGTGGATTGAGGAAGTACGTACTGAGCGTGGTAGTGATGTTATCATTGTTCTTGTCGGGAACAAAACAGATCTTGTAGACAAGAGGTAATGCTTATCTGCTAAACTCAGTCTGCCATCATCAAATAATTCGTATGCACCAAATTTCATTATCTTAATTTTCTGTTTGTTGGTGGTTTGTAAATGAGACCACAGGAATTAATCTTTTGTCTTTGGCTTAATCACCTTTGGAATTCTTGTTAGTTTCTAATAGTGGTTCTTAGGGCACATTTGGAAGAGAGAAAAACTCTCATAGGAAAAGAAAGTTTTGCCTATGAGAGCTTTTGATATGAGTTCTCCAAAAGAAAGTTTTTCACTTGTTTGTGTGGCATGAGAAAAACAGAGTGGGAAAATGTGAAAAAATGAGAGAGAAGAGAAAGTGGGTGGTGGTGATGGTGGTGGGTGGTGGTGAGATGGATGGTGGTGGTGATGGTGAGATAGTGGGTGGTGGTGGTGGGGAGTGTAAAAATATTTTTTCTCTTGGTAGGAAACATTCCTCCACCACCCTCCATAGAGGAATGTTTCCTATCAAAAATTGTACTTTTTAGAAAAACTCTCAGCCAAAAAGTCTCTCTCGTTTGGAAGGGTCGGAAAATCCATACGGATTTTCCCTTTTGCATCACTTTTCCTACATCTTTTCTCTCTTCCAAACATGCCCTTAAGGCCTTAGAATTGAACCAAAATGCTAGAAAAGTAGGAGGATTGAAGCTTTTTCTTCCTTGCTGTCAGCTTGTTGTAGATCACACAATCATCTTAGACAAGATGATATTAGTTTTTCTTTTGAAGTGCATATCCCTTTATTAAGACCTTGATTTATACACCAAATATCATGTATTTACAAAAGTTATTCTGTTTTTGTGGTCTTCTGCTAGCTTGCTGTCATTTTGGTGGACAGCTTTTCTGAAGCATGTATTCCAAGGACCTTATTACTTTGTATAAGCTAAGGAATGCATGTGGTTTCTGTAATGAAACAAGCAGAAATACAAAAACAAGGCGTTTAATCACAAATACAACTCCACTAAGGAACAATACAAAGGGCAAAAGCCAATACAAAAACACACACACAAAAGTGCATACAATAACTACTAATGGCCAATCAAGAGAACACAAATAACATGAAAAATAAGGCTTTATTGATTAACAAAATGCTTAAGAAAAGCACTAACATGAATGGGGGAATCACCCCTATTTATAATTTTATACACATGAAATGGCCTTGGGGAGCTCCGAAGAGTCGTTGGGAGCTCCCAACGACTCTATGGTCTTTTGACCATAGAGCCCTTATATAAACTAAAAAGGACATAAAATAAGAAAACAAAAAAATAATAAAAGAAAATGACAGATCTGTCCCTAATGGACAGATACTATTACAAGGTGTAAAAAGTCAGAAATGACCCTGGTGGGCATTGCCTATTACATGACTATATACGTTTCCATATATAGCTATATTTTAACAGTTTCATGTAAGAGTTATCATCATACTTTATTTATTAGAGTTCTTTTTTGGGTGAGATTTGCTTTGTGATCTGGACCCCATTCACACTGTTCTTACTTCTTACCTTTCAAATGTATACCCATGATATTGAGTAGTAGCATTGGTCAGTTTTGATGCTTGCACAGTTGTACAGCACCGAAATAACCAAAAAAACTTGACTTTTGATCTTTAGACTGTCTGGTCCTAAAATCTGGTGACCATGGTTAGTCAAATTAAATGACTAAAATGTTGAATACAAATAAGCATGACTTATTTTATCAGTTACATGACTATATACATTTTTATATTAGCTATATTTTAACAGTTTCATGTAAGAGTTATCGTTATACTTTATTTATTAGAGTTGTTCTTTTTTGGGTGAGATTTGCTTTGTGATCTGGACCCCATTCACACTGTTCTTACTTCTTACCTTTCAAATGTATACCCATGATATTGAGTAGTAGCATTCGTCAGTTTTGATGCTTGCACAGTTGTACAGCACCGAAATAACCAAAAAAGCTTGACTTTTAATCTTTAGACTGTCTGGTCGTAAAATCTGGTGACCATGGTTAGTCAAATTAAATGACTAAAATGTTGAATAACAAATAAACATGACTTATTTTATCAGTTACATGACTATATACATTTATATATATAGCTATATTTTAACAGTTTCATGTAAGAGTTATCGTCATACTTTATTTATTAGAGTTCTTTTTTGGGTGAGATTTGCTTGTGATCTGGACCCCATTCACACTGTTCTTACTTCTTACCTTTCAAATGTATACCCATGATATTGAGTAGTAGCATTGGTCAGTTTTGATGCTTGCTACAGCACCGAAATAACCAAAAAAGCTTAGTCAAATTAAATGACTAAAATGTTGAATAACAAATAAACATGGCTTATTTTATCAGTTACAGGCAAAACCATAATTTTATACTTTATCGAGCAGGTATTTATCATTAAGAATAAGCAGGCAGTTGAATGTAATAATTAAAAAAGTCATTGGTTTTTTGTGAATAGGTGTCTGCTCGCAGTTCTTTGTAATTTCAGACAAGGTCTTAGTAAATGTCTATGCTGTTATGAATATCACTATTTACTGGTTGCAGCATTTTCAGAAAAATGCTGACTAGTCATCTTTGGCGTTGCATTTGGTTACGAGGCATTTCTTGTCACTTTATTAGTTTATTCTTTTTATTCAGATTTCGTGATACTTTGTCCTGAAATGTCATCTATGTGGAACACTTAGTTATATGATAAAATGTAATGTTTAAAAGTCATGCACTTTTGGTTGTTTTGGATATGGTCTTCCTTTCCTTCCATATTTTAAACTATCCATCACCCTGAATTTTACCCAGCGACAATATAACTGCTATTGTTGCATTTGTAAATGTTAAAAGCTATAAGACTTTCCATCTAAAACTCTCAGTGTGCACATGGTCACTTTAGAGGACAATATGCCATACTTGAGATGAACGAAGATTTGCTAGAGCACTTTCCCATGTTTAAAAGACTTATTGGTGCAGATTCGAAGATGTTTTACTAAAACATTTTGCTGTTTCTTATTCACCCTTCATCTGGTTGGAACAGGCAAGTTTCTATAGAGGAAGGAGAGGCCAAAGCCCGTGAGCTTGGCATCATGTTCATTGAGACAAGTGCCAAAGCTGGATTCAATATAAAGGTGTAACTCATTACGGTGTTTTTCTTCTAATGCAAGACCAAGCTACTATTTCATGTCTGAATCTCGATTATTTGTTAGTGTATTTTCACTTTTCCCAAAACAAGAAAAAAAGAAAAAGAAAAAACCTTAGATCGGTCTGGGTCGTATCTTATACATGAATCAGGCCACTGATTGAAAGTTCCTACTTTCTACACAGACCTAAGAATTTAAGGCCGGTGAAATTCTTGTGCAGGCCCTATTCCGAAAAATCGCAGCAGCGCTTCCCGGCATGGAAACACTCTCTTCAACGAAACAAGAAGACATGGTGGATGTAAACCTGAAAGCTACCACTTCAAATCCGTCACAAGCGCAGCAGCAGGGAGGAGGTTGTTCTTGTTAGACCACAACATTGAAGGTTGCTGCCATCTTGTCTAACCTGGCACTGCTCTCTTATCATTCGTGCGTGGGGTTATCTCAGATTTTCCTTGATATACTGACTTTGATAGTTGAGGGGTAGAAAAACTCAGAGGGTGGTACCTTCGGAGGCACTTCTTGTGGATATATTGTGGGTGAAGGCTGTGTGTACAGTCGAGTGTATCCATCGACTTTTCATTTGTTGTTTGAAAGAGTACTTTGGTTCGCTGGAAGTTGCCTTGAACTTTTCTCAGACGTTTATCATGCAAAACAGTGTTCAATTTGAAAAGTAATAACTAACGGGGGCTCCGCATGGTTGGTAGGACCTGTCAGTGCACGTCTCCTCGTGGTGGGACGTTGCAGGTTCAAAACCCAGTGGTACGTTGAATAATAATTGGTGGGGTCTGCCTAACCTCAGTTTGCCTTTCAAAACAAAAAAAGTTTGAAAAGTAATAACGAAGTATGCTAGGTTGAGATGTGCACCATATTGGCAGATGTTTTAAATGAAGATATCCAGCTGTTGGTTTCTTGTGGTATTTTAATATTTGTTATTTCTTGCGTTTTTCATTGAGCCAAGGAAAATCACGAAAATATGAAGAAATGGACAAAAAAGAAAAACGTGAAAACAGAAATGAATGTTTAAAAAGGTTTTTCTCATGAAAACGTTGCGTTTAGGCATGTTTTAGAAAGATATTTCTGATGAAAACTTAAATGATGGCATATTTTCATTTAAATGATAGGAAAATTTCCTGATTCAGACCTACCTTTTGTGTGAAATTCCATATCAGGTACCAAGTTTTGAACATTCTCAAATCCAGTCTTAACTTTTGGCCAAAATTGTCAAATAAAGACCTTTGGTTAACCTCCGTTAGGTGTAACAGCGGAAAACGTTCAAAATTTCTTCTATTTTTAGCTTTCCCTATGCAAATGGGTGAAGGAACCATGGACGGTGGAGGTAGGGGTGGCAAAATCTGACCTGACCTGCCTGCTTCTTAGCCGGGTTAGGGTTTGGCTTAAACGGGTTCGTGTCGTAAACGGGTCGACCCACCTAACCTGTTTATTAAACGGATCATGTTCGTGTTAGGGGTATGCCAACCCGCCAACCCGTTTGACCCGTTTAATAAACGGGTTAGGCGGGCGGGTCAACCCGTTTACACGAACCCGTCAACCCGCAACCCGTTTTTGTGTTTCTAATTGTGTTATTCGGGATAATCTATTAATAATATATGAGGCTTGATTTAGAATTTTCAAAAAATTTCAGTACCAAAACTGAAATTATTTCTTTTAAATAAATGCTTACAAGTAAAAATGAAAAGGAAACCCTAATCTGGTTTCCCTTTTCGTTTCTCTGATAAAATGAGAGAGAGGGAGAAGAGCAGTCAGAGCTGCGGGTGATCTCCGGTGAACGAGATGGACCGAACCCTCTCCAGCTCAGAGGAGCGATGATGGCGAGGATGTCCTTCTCAGTCGTTGCCTCTCACGGCTCCTTCTCGACAAAGCACTGATAGAGACGGTGAGGGTTTCCCACCTCCTGCAGTGGCTTACTTTCGGCAACGCGGGTAGCCCTGCTGCCAATATGCTTCTCTATTCCGTCAGCATCCATGGTCGCCCTCCTCTAATCAGGTGATTTTTCTGTCGAATTCGACTCCTGCTGAGTTATCAGCATGATCAACAGCTCCTACGTCTACCTCCATCGTCTGATTCATTAGAGGATCCTTACCATCACCAATCTCCTCATCCTCCAACTAGACAGGTTATTCGGGTTACTCGGGTCGGTTATCGTGTCTATGTTATCGGGTCGACCCTTTTAATAAATGAGTCACCGTGTCGTGTAATCTTGTCGTGTCGACCCGACCCGTTTATTAAACGGGTTAATCGTGTCGTGTTAGGTTACCCATTTAATAAATGGGTCGTATTCGTGTTTGCCACATCCGACCCGTTTAATAAACGGGTCATGTCCGTGTTGAGGTATTCTGCCTCGCCAACCCACCAACCCGGCCCGATTGCCACCCCTAGGCAGAGGTAGGGCTTGCTAGATGACGCAAGCAAGGAGATTTTGCACAGATACATATTTTGAGGATACTTTGGTCATTTTATTTGGATTAACTATGATTTAACCCAAGTTAACTGGGCGGGTGCAATGGTGGGTTCTTGTTAGGGATGTAAACTGTTCGGTTGCAACCCAATACCCGACCTGAATCCGATTCCATTAGACGGGTTTTGTTAGCCAAATCTGAATTCCATTAATAATTGGATCTGGGTTTGGTATTAAGTTTTGCATTCAAACCTAAATCCGAATCCGACTAAAAATGTAAGTATTGGGTTTTAAGCTAGTCAGATCCGGGTTTGATTTTATCTTTTTCCAACCGAACCCAAATCCGATTAGGCCAAACCCGATTAAGTCGAACTTGGTAATGCCTAAATCGGACCCGAATCCTAACCATTTACATCCCCAGTTGTGTAAGAGAGGAAGACAATTGCATCAAGTTTCCTCCCAAAATCTCCCCTAGCCTTGTATTGATTCCAAAGGGGAAGACAATTGCGTGATGGCCCAATAGTGGAAACAAAGCAGCTTTCCAGGGTTTTCTGCTGCCAATAGGTGGAAGCTGTATGATAAATATAGAGATATTTTGAAAATAACATTAAAAAAATGTATCTTAGTCACCACTTTAAACTGCCAAAATATCCTGGTATTTTCAATATCATTGATATGTCAGATGAATTTATCCTGATGTTTACTTTTATATCAGCATGGTATTATCAAATTATTTATATTTTCTAAATTTCTTATACTTTTTAATTTGTTTTCTCAAGATTTTGCCAAAAATGCAAAAGAGCAAAAAGTTTAAGATATGATAATATCCCCAGGCCATTTTAAGCGTTAGGAAGTTGTCACTACGGGTGAATGGTCTGATTATGCTTTTAGAGAATGTGCATGAGATTCAACAATAAGTTGATAGGGTAGGTTTGAATATAATATATATATATATATATATATATATATATATAGATATATATATATATATATATATATATAGAGAGAGAGAGAGAGAGAGAGTAGGTGGGCAATGGGTCGGGCTGCCTGTGGGATGCTCGGGCCACAGCCTGCTATTGGTCCTTATTTTTTTACCTTGGGCTGAACTGGACCTAGACCTGCTCGTTTTATAATGGGCTGGGCAGCAGGCTGATATGGGCCAGTCCCCATGTACAGAGGCGGAGCTGGGGGGGGGGGGGGGAGGCAGGACTGGGCTGTAGCCCAGTCCTGCCTCCAGAAACAGTTAAATTTTTTTATTTTTTTTAAAAGCCCAGTCCTAGCCCAGCCCTAATTCCATATGAAATAGATTTTTATCCATTTTTGTAGCCCAGTCCAGCCCTGACTGCAGCAAATAGTTTGATTTGTCCATATGAAGTAGACTTTTATTAATAATTGTAGCTATTTTTTATTTTATCTCAAAAAAAAAAATCGGGGGCGCTGCCCCCACAACCCCCGACTATCACACCAAATTTTTTTTTTTGCTACACCCCAGTCCCACCCAAACATTTTCAATGGATGTTTTATTGGATTTTTGGTATTTTTTTCAAAATTCCAACCGGACAGATGTGATAGGAATGAGTTATAGGAGCATTTGATTCCCATACATGGATAGGTTTTTATAAGTTTCAAAATCAAGACGTACAATTTTCATATATTTTTGAGGCTCTAAATACCATTTTTTAATTTAAAATTCATGATCCAAGTGTCCATAAATCAATTAAACACATCTTAACGGTCAGAATTTTGAAAAAACACCAAAAAAAATCATTGAGAAGAAGGTTTGGAAGGGTTTTCGTTGGGGAGGTTTTCATTCCCCTATATACATATAATTTTTATAATATATACATGGGTTGCCCTACTTGGCTCGTCCCAATTATGTACATGGACCATGAGACAGTCATTGGGTAACGTGCTGGTCTGATCCAAGCCTAGGTCCGGCTGGTCAATTAATGGGCTGGGTAGTCTGGTCAACAGCCGGTTGATTAGTTAAATTAACAGGCCGGGCGAGTCCGGGCTGAAGCAGCCAGTTGCCCACCCTATACGGGTATCCTTGAAGAAAGTGTTAGATGTTCTTGGGATGAAACCCATATCAAACCCTACAGGGTCAGGGTCTAACGACGAAGAATAATGTTAGATTAGAATTTGGGTCGGACCCAAAGGGGTCGATTAGTATATAGAGCAGAGTATGGTTTGTTAAATTTCATATCAAACAAAGGTTCAACCCAAGTTGCGATTATGATCGGTGATTTTTCGATGTAAACAAGATAAAAAATATTATTTTATCAAATATAAACTGGATTTGGTTCTTGTAACCCATATAGGACTCGGCTATGATCTTTCTTACGATAGACCTGATTAAACCTAGGTCCAAACCTGGTAACAACACCTCAAAATCAGATCCAGATTCGTTCACCCCCAAGGGTTCGAACCAGATTTAACCCGTTGGTGTAAAACCCATGAAATTTAAGAAATTTTAAATGAATAAAAGTGAAGCATTTATGTAAAATAATAGAATTCTGTACTATGTAATACAATTTTGATGACTTGAGGGTTACTAGAATGAACCCAGTAGCAAATGCTAGAAAGGGGTATTTGGATCCGGACCTTAGCGAGATCCGATAATCCGACTCGGTTCACGAGGCCAAATGAGAAAATCCAATGGTTCCGGGATGATAGCGTGAGATCCGAAGCACATTTAAGGTGAGAGAGTGCAAGGTTAGAACCAACGGGAGAAAATCCACGTAGAAACGAACGAGATCCACCAACGAGGGAAAAACGTATTAACAAAACATAAAAATTTTTTTTTGCAAAAGTAAACAACAAGTCGTGGTGTGATGTAGTGGTAGGTCACATAGTTGTGTGAAGCCACAACTCAAATTCAAAACCCATTGTGTGCTTCTGTAGAAAGGTAAAATGTTGTTTTTGGCATAAAACTCGAAACTGAACAAAAAAGGGTTAAATATAATTTCATTCATGCATGATTTTTTTCTTTTTGCAAAGAAAAATGATAATTTTTACTCTAGTGAGAGAAAAAAAGGGTAAAATCGTGGGCTAGTTAAACCCTTATCTCCTAAATCATCTCCCACAATAAACGTGTGGGAGTTGGCCTGTTAGTTTCTCCTTTTTCAAAAAACATGGGGGAATCCCACCAAATGGATGATGGATACCCATAAAGCAATTTGTTGGGGGAGGTTTGAGAAATCCTAGTCATGAGAGAAGGAGGGCAATTTTGGAAAATCAATGCACTCACCAAAAACGTGGGATGGGGGTGGAGATTTGAAGTTGTGAAATTTAATAAGTCCCCTAATTAAGCTGAGTTAAGAGGAGTTAAATGAGGGGCAAGGGAAAGCTTGCAGCCACTCTATACGCCATATACTCTCTCTCTCTCTCAACGTCTTTTCATCCGCTCTCCCACCGTGAGTGTGAACCTCCATTGGCGACGTGGTGTGCCGCTCCAACGAAAGGAAGGAGTTGCAGTCGCGCCGTCAAGAGACTCCAAAGAGGTAAGGAGTATTGTGTTGTATGCAGTGGTCATTGGCTTGTAGTACAACTATGTTGCAGCACCGGCACGGTGTATTGAGTCTGCACCATCGACTTGGGCTGGTGGTAGGATAGTGAGGCCGCCCAAGGTGAATCAAGCCACCTATTTGCCCATGGGGCGATCTGGGAGGTTCAGCCAATGGCTTTCGCCATGATGGACCTGAGGGGAGCCATGCACTACTACTACTACAGACATGTACTCGGCTTAATGATGGGCTCAATATACCTATAAAAAAAAGAAAAAAAAAAGAAAAACCCATTATCAAACTGGGGTACCGGAAAAAAAAAAGAGAACTAGACGTTTTACTTTGATTGATGCCTTGAAACTCAAATATATCAGGGTAGGTAGGTTTGAGTCTTTCTTTTATGTGGAGTCAGTTATTTCATGGGATGTAATATCGTATATTCAGTTACTGTTAGATGCAGAACAAAAATAATGGGTAGTCTTAGTGATATGTCTAAACTGAGTCTTTGCAAATGCCAAAGCATGGCCATACTTGATTCATGTGATACAGAATGAAAGTTATTCCGTTTAGTAGGGATTTTCTAAGTTAGTATAAGAATATTTTTTGGTTCAATTTCATTGTTTGAACAATTTAGAGTTTTCTTAATTTGTTCGGGCGTTATCAGAAAAATGGACAGATCATACCCATGAAACTCCTCGGATGTATGTATATATATATATATATATATATATATATAATAAAAACACATGATATCATCATGTTGCTGGTCGGTACATATAGTAAAACATTTGAAAAATTTTGATTTAAACTGTGGTGAATTCTGGGTGCTAAACAAAGACCTAACATGTGACAGAAGTGTTGAGGGCATTCCACGTTTTTTGCACTCGGTTGCAGGGAGACTGAGGTTGACAGTCCACCCTTATAAGTGTGTACCCAGGCCCACGGCTTGGGTTGGTCTGACGATTGGTCGGACCCGCGTCTTACTGATGCAGCAGAGCACCCAACGCTCGGTTGGGGGCTTGGGTTGGTTCTAGCAGTGGCTAGGCTGCTGTTGACTGCCAGAATCGGACCTAAGTGAGCCCGGCCTGAGTCGTCGTATCTGGCCAGGATGGTGACCCATCGAGTGGGGCAACAAGCACTATCCCGCTACTGTGTCCGCACTGCCGACATTTGTGGACGAGCCTGTCTTACGGGACTGCAGTTTTGAAACGAACAATAGCGTATGACACTATGTCGTTGTTTGGTCGACCATGGGGGTCCAACAAAAACTGCTAAATCGCATATGGTACAACACTATTGCGGTTGGGTACAACAGGATCGGAACCCCATTCTGGTACTAACTAAGCTTATGACAACCGATATGTTGGGTGAAGTCCATGTGACTTCATTATGGGCTTACGTGTGTATATATATAAAGCTTTGTGCCATGTAGATGACTTGGTACGTGGGATGCAGGTGCATACACCCTCGTTCAAGACTTAGATGAAACTGTGGGCTTCGAGTCAAGCCATGTTCTGAGAAATACTATTTTGATGGTGCTTAGGGCAATCTAACTCTATAATGGATACAAGGCTGGGAACCCGAGCCGGGTTCGGGATTTTGGAAATCCTCGTGGTGCGAAGGCTTGCACATGAATATAAATGGAAAATAAAAATGTATGCCTAATTATGAGATTTGCGGAATTCTGAGTATACCTGAGAGACGGTATATGTTACCGAACCCTTGGTGGTGCGATAGTTTGCACGTGATTATAAAAAAATGGATAAATAATTCATAAATATAAAACCTTTGAGATTCTGGGTATACCTGAAAGACAGTATATGTTACCGGACCCATGGTCTACTTTGGAGAGGGTATGTGTTACAAGCTTCATGGACGTTCTTGTTTCGTGAGAGCTAGGCGTCTCACTGGGTCCCCAGTTCACGAAGTTAGGGGACCAAGACTACCAATGTATCCTAGGTGGTAGATTCAAGTCTTTTGCAGAAGTGTCACATGGTGCATCCTAGTTCTTGTTCTATCCACTGAGGAGTTCTCTCTCAGTCACGGATCGTTCTCTTTGGATATCCATACGGCTAGTCATACGAGTTATTAAATAATAGACCCCCATATGGTCTCGGTCCGCTATAAGGTCTATGCTTGTGCGTACCCACAGGGTGAGAGTAAGATAAACATTAACATAATTAATTTGGCTAAAAACTTAATTTTGAGGCATTGTGATATTATTGCTATGAATATGTAATACTTGTAGAATAAAAAAAAATCATGCTAATATGACAGATTCACTTATAGTCCAGTTAGCCCTTGCACTGTATCATGAATTAGAAAACATGTTCATTTTCTTAGACTAGTGTAAACTACATGCTAGATATAATTGTAAATGTTGCATATATTTGTACACGGGACACTGAGCACCACATATAAATATGATGCTTCTTACGCAGACAGGAGAGTCTGACCCTTCTACTTTAAATATTTTTCAGGTAGCGAATAAATTGGAGCATCGGGGCGTCGTTCTGAAATGAGTCAAGAGATCTCCTTTATTCAGTGTTTTGGTTATATAGACGTTGATTAGTGTAGTTGCTTTTAATTGATGTAATGAATATTTTATTGGATGAATGAAATTATTTAGCATGTCTCAATGTCTTAACTGTAATGCACCCAACTCTTGTTTTTGCACTTTCGTTATTTAAAAAAAAAAATTATTCAAAATGTTGCACTCAAAATCTTGGAGAGCCTGACAACGTGCCACATGTATGGGACTTGGTGCGGTGTTTAGGGTTGAAGGGATGCGTGCATGCCACAGATAGTGCTCTGTGTCGAAGTTGGCACTGAGCTATGTAAGGGGGTGTGGCATGTGCATGGGTGTGGTGCAACGCAGGTGCGGAAGAGGTGTGTGTGCATGTCACTAATTGCGTCATGTGCCTGAGTTTGGCACTGGACTGTGCAAGAGATGTGTGGCATGTGCACATGCAGAAGAGGTGTGTGCATGCAACAAATTGGGACTTGTGCCTGAGTGTGGCACTAGGCTGTGCAAGGAGCGTGGCATGTGCACCGGCATGGTGTAGTGCAGATGCGACAACAGATGCACGGATGTGTGTGTGAAGTGCGATGGAAGTGCCCAGGAGTAATGGATTGGTTGGTTGCAGCGTGCACGAGGCAGTTGGACCATCCCCGTAGCAAACATGCCCTGCCCATGTATGCAGAGCTTGGTGCGCATGCACAACAATGGTGTCGCATGTTGCATGGGCCATTGTCATGTGTGATGCACTTGGTGTGCAAAGTACAACATGCGGTGGGCACGTGGTTGCGGTGAGCTTAGTAAAGGCGTGGCATGTGTAGCAATATGTGCACAATCTTTGAGCCGATAATCCAACATGCATTTGAAGTTGTTTGGGGCCAAGATCGAAGGTTTACCGTGTAAATGGACTATGAGGAACACGTGGGTGAAGGCATATTTGAATAATTTCGAAGTTGAGAAATTTATGGTTCTCCAAGTGTTTTTCGGGTTCCTCTTGCTGGCAGGGGCCTGACTCTCAAAACATCTATATAGGGGACCTCCTGTTTGAGCTGTTTGGCACATGTTGCAGCAGTTTGGCATAAACACCCCCTATATCGCACGGGCAACACTAGGAGTGCATGGGGGTGTTCGTGTGTAGTTCAAATCCCCCATGGGTCGTAGGCAAAGGCCTTGGGTGCGGGGGTGGGCGACTCTTGGTGCGGTCTCAACTGGTGGCACGGGGTTGTGCAAGTGAGTGCACAGTGCCGGCGAATGAGTTTGGGTGGTGTTGTTCGCTATGGCATGAAATCATCAACTGATCTTCGGACTAGGGGTCAAAAGACCTTGTCCCTTTGGTGGCGAGGTTATGGTAGGGGCGTGCCCATGGGATCACGATCTGCTCTATGGAACGCGAGGCTAAGACATCTGTGCGTTGGTGGCGTGGATGGCTGGAATTGAGGAAGGTTGGCTCGTAATGATAGTTGGAGGCATGGCATACACCGATAAAGGCTTTGGGATGTGCCATGCTCTTCATGACTCGTGTTGGATGTTTGTTAAGTCAGTAATGCTGTGGAGGCATGTTTCAGTTATTGCCAACATGCGCTTGCTTGTGGGACTAGTAAGGCATGGTTGGCTTGGCGGTTGAAGGTGCTAGCCAGTATAGGACGACTATACATGGAAGTGACGATCGGATACGCGATAGACCATGTTCGAAAGGACTTATTAGAAAGAAGAGTTTGCTAAGTTGATGTTCCGCTGGGTAAGAAATTTACGTGTGGGAAGCACGTGCTGTGAGGCTGACTAGGCTGCAAGGCCTAGTGCCGCACGGGAGTTCCTTGGCTTGAAATGCAAAAAAATTGGCCTTGAAAAAATTAGCCCGTGACACAAAATTTCACTTTAAAAAGTTGGGGCGTTATAATTGGCACCTTTAATTTTAAACTCATTTGGTGCCATTATGAACGAAATTCCCGTCTCAAAAAAGCATATTACCAAATATATTTTTTTCATTTTCCACATGAGATCAAGGGAACCTTTGCCCAGCTTGTCCACTCAGTGGTGAGGGTTCCTTTCTTTCATCTTGATGACATCACAGAGAATGACAGGCAGCCCCACACTCTTGACTTTGCCTTACTCTCTTTTGTTGTGAGTGCTCTTAGTAGGGGTATCAACGGGTCGGGTTAACTCAGATCCGACTCGAACCAAACCTTATAGGGTTCGGGTATGGTGATAAATAATAAGACTTATTAAGACCCAAGCCGATTAATACAAGGACTTGGGTATAGTTTGTAAAATTTTATAGCAAACCCGAACCCCACCCGAGTTTCGATTAAGACCCACAATTTTTAAATATAAAAATGATAAAAATATGGTTTTATGAGGTATGGTCCACGTCTGGTTCATGTAGTTCTTATCGGGCTCAGCTAGGGTTTTTCTTATAGTAGATTTGAATAGACCCAAGTTCAGACTCAATACCATACTCGAAAACAGAGTCCAAGCCTGGTATCACCTGAGTTCGAACCAAACCTGACCCGTTGACAACCCTAGCTCTTAGTTATCCCATATGCAAGTGATGCCACTGCGGTTGTCTTGACTCGATATACTACAAATTATGGTCACCTGTAT
This sequence comes from Nuphar pumila, assembly GCF_984573655.1. Lineage (NCBI taxonomy): Eukaryota > Viridiplantae > Streptophyta > Magnoliopsida > Nymphaeales > Nymphaeaceae > Nuphar > Nuphar pumila. The sequence goes on along the minus strand of NC_143264.1, from coordinate 71,457,852 downwards.
CACCCAATCAGCTGGCAGTAGTCATGTCCCTCACCATCATTGCTAGCCCTTAATTCTTGATAAAGGTCATCAGTGTAGGTTCGTGTTCTCATTTGGAAGTGGGTGCATATCGGTTTCCTTTATATTCAATTTCGATTTTGCCATCTTAAGATTGGATGCACGGCTCCGAATGGTGGGGTGGGCTGCTCTTTTTTTTACCTGTTTCGGGTCATCAACAATCCACCACTCTCAAAACTAGGGATGACAGTGGAACCACTTCATCTTGTTTGGAACGATGAATGGAAGACTTGAAAGGGGGGATGAAATTTAAAATCAAAACCCGTGTGGGAATAGATTTATGTTTTTCCTGCCTCAAACATTCTTTCTAAAGTCCTCCTACCACATACCCTCTTTGTAAGGAGGTTGGATTAAGGACTAAACCTGAGTTCTCTTCAAAGATCCGAAGTAATCAAACCCACCCTAAAAATGTGCAACTGATCCTCCCTCTTCCTAATCCACAAACATATCCCTCTCTCTCAACTCCCTCAATTATTAGGTCTGATATTCTTTATAGGAACCTCTCTCTCTCTCTCTCTCTCTCATTGTTAAGGTCACCAGATCAAAACCACCCGTCTGCAAAAATGGCCGAGGCCGTCAAGCCTAACATCCAAATCAAAACAGAAACACCCCCTCCCATCCCTCACCCTGATACCACCACCATCACCAAACCTTTCCTCCACCGGCACTGGCCGTCCCTTTTGGTCGCCCTCAATATCTTCCTCCTTATCTCCGGGCAGACCGCTGCCACTCTCCTCGGCCGCTTCTATTTCGACAAGGGTGGCAACTCCAAATGGCTCGCCACCCTCGTTCAGGTCGTCGGATTCCCCATCCTCCTCCCCCTCTTCTTCATCCCCACCACCACCACCACTCCCACCACCACCACCTCCATCACCACTACCATCCTTATTTACATCGGTCTCGGCCTTCTTGTCGCCGGAGACGACATGTTCTACAGCTACGGCACCGCCTTCCTCCCCGTCTCCACCTACTCCCTCCTCTGCGCCACCCAACTCGCCTTCAACTCCATCTTCTCCTTCTTCCTCAATTCCCAGAAATTCACTGCCCCCATCTTCAATTCCGTAATCCTCCTCATCTTTGGCTCCGTCCTCCTCGCCGTCCGCTCCGACTCCGAGCGCCCGGCCGGCGTCTCCGGCACCCAGTACGCCGTCGGTTTCGCCTGCACCATTGCCGCCTCCGCCGTTTACGCCCTCATTCTCTCGCTGATGCAGCTCTCCTTCGAGAAGTACTTCAAGAAGGAGACCTTCTCCGCGGTGCTGGAAATGCAGGTCTACACGTCGGCCGTGGGGACCGTCGCCTGCCTGATCGGCCTGTTCGCGAGCGGCGACTGGAAGGCGCTCCCAGGCGAGTTCCGCGGCTTCAAGACGGGTAAGGTTTCCTATGTGATGACGATGGTGTGGACCGCAATTGCCTGGCAGGTTGGCTCTGTTGGGGTGGTGGGGCTCATTTTTACGGTGTCTTCTCTCTTCTCCAATGTAATTAGTACAGTGGCATTGCCTATTGTGCCTGTTCTGGCCATCTTTGTCTTCCATGATAAGATGGACGCTGTGAAGCTCATGGCCCTGCTTTTGAGCTTGTGGGGGTTTGCTTCTTATGTGTATCAGCAGCTCCTTGATACTGGCAAGATACCCACCTCTGGTTTTGTGTTTAAAGGAAGAAGGAAGAAGAGAGGAGTTGATTACGTTGGTAGTTGAGAATGTGCAGAGAAAGGAGGCCATAGACCATGCGGATGGGCCTTGAGTGATTCTGGCTTTTTAGTGGCGTTTGGTGCATTGATCCGATCATTCTCTCAGTAAAAATTATGTTTTGATATCATTGGGAGTGGGGTTTTAATTCCACATAAAGACAACAAAGTTATGAGAAGGTCTTGTTTCGCCTTGACTATGGATATTACATGTCATTATATTAATCATGAAGTTGTCTTTTTCTCTGTTTTTTATATTTTTTATGTGGCATAATATAACGAAGCTACACCAATCGAGGCTACAGAACGGCAATGGTGAAAATTGCATGTCCCCATCCACGGCATACTCTGCTTTTCAAAAACTCATTTTGAAGAACAATACTTTTTGTTTGTGAAACTTGATAAAAATATTGATTCTCTTAGGTTTCTTCTGTACTTTTCACATGCTTTTATGTTTTTTTATGTACCTCCTGTATGTTTGTATTGCGTTTCCCTTTAATTTTTTGTGCATCCTCTCTTCTTTCCAATCACTTCCTATGTGCTTTCTCTAAATTGGGAAATATCATTTTGAAATTTGACCAAAACTTAATTATTATGTTAAAAACCATGAAATCTAATAATAATGGATTTTATTTAATTTTCATCTTCTCATTCGATTCTTATTTCACTTTCCATTAGACTCCCGTTTCGATTAATTGGGTCTCGCTTCTGCTTCCCATGTTGTTTTCCCGCTTCCTAGTACAACCACCTTGAGCTTTGACCATTGAAGGGTAAGCAGAAGGGCTTATAAGGGCCATCACTAACATGCTTCTTCATCAACACAAGGTCTTACCATGGTGGTGAAAAAAAAAAGTGGTCCATTTTGCAAGTTAAATCTGTAATTTTCTTAATCCATTTCTGGATTCTAGTCATTTATGTATTGATGTTTTGACTTTCAAGAGCACAGTCATGTGATTCATTTTGTCAGACCTGGGGGCAGTTTGGTGGATTTGGACACAGAAAGGGCACATCTCAACATCTGAAACATGACAGTATATTCTACAGCAAAGGCACTTTGTATTGAGGTTATGGCACTTGGTTCTTATTTACCCCAGTATTCTGTCCCCACTCTGATGCTTGATCCCTTCCTATTATGTGGGCTAGATAAGGTGTAGATAAAAGAGACTTTTTCTTTGACAAGTGATTCATTAGGAAAACTGAAAATTCCTGGGGCGTAAAGAGTGTGGAGATGACCTTTCTTTTCAAAGAGAATACATTGTCAGTCTGATAGTTGGGAGTGAGTTGGATATACAAGTTGAACAAGTTTGTTCTGTGTTGAAGTTTCTAAATCAGATTAAGCATATTATTAAAGCTGGATGCTACATTTTCGGGATCCAAACATTTGTGCTGCATAGTCAGAGTGTTGAGATGCATAGCATTGAACAGTGATCTGCTCGCATGCCTTGCTACTTGACTGGCAGCCTCACTCTTCAACCCACCGGTTAATATGGTTTTACTTGAAGGTACTCCACGGATAATATAGTTTTCTTTGGAGGGACTCGGTAACCATAGGGATGAATTATGTGGTAAAGAATTGGCCTTTGCAGAGCACCCTTTAGCTTGGAGAAAAGATAGCAAATTAAACCTGGATACTTCGGCATTTAGACAAAAAGAAACCACCCTTGAAGAATATTTAACAAGGAGCTTATTGATAAGCCATTTGGAATTGGAGGGTAGTATGATACAGTGTTCAGGTGCAAAACTTGAGAACCTGGCAATTGTTTTCTGATAGGCATGCATTTGGAGATCATTGCATGGTTTTCAAGGACATACCCCCATTCCCAAACCAGCAGCTAGCTTGGTCCAGTGCAGGCAGCACTTGGAAAATCTCGTCTTTTTAGAGAGAGAGAGAGAGAGAGAGAGAGAGAGAGAGAGAGATGGTCCTTATAGGACAGTGGTAATGTTAGAGGGGCCATTGAACACAGAACACCCGGTTTTTGTTGTATTGCAGTGACAGGAAACGTGCATCTAAAATGGCTTTCCTGTCCTCTAGTGGCAAATTTTTGTTTCTTTCATTGATTCAGTACGGGAAGAAGCCATAGGATCATATTATCATCATACCTTCCGTGCTCTGTTTTTCTTCTTTCTGTGGACAAGCTATGGTAGGCCCATTGCCCGTCAGCTAAGATGGACACGTTTGAAATTTTGAACCATGACATGTGCTCCCCTTGGTCCTACTTTCATTAATGCATTGTGCACTGAACGTATCCAAAAAGAGACGTGTGGTTTCACTTCTTTGGACTGCGTCATTTTCTCTGTGCATCAGCAGCAGGGAACCAGAAATTCTTCAGCTATTGTTTCAGCCATGCTCTTAGGGACCATATTTGGTTCTTTGATAAGATTGATTGTTCATCTCTTAACACACACTGGAACGAGGCCATCTCTGGCCCTTTGGTATAGTTGATGGTTAACAAGGAACCTGCTTGATAGTCTCTCTCTCTCTCTCCTTGCCACGATGAAAGTGAGCCATCCAAAATGCAACACGTGCCCCTTGACCCACCTACACCACACGTTTTGTGCTCATGGCGTTTTCTGCAAAAATCACTGAATATATTCACCATTTCTCATGGAAATCTCTTTGACAGTTTAGTGATTTTTAGAAGAAAAACAACATAACTCTCTCTCTCTCTCTCTAAACTGTCAAAGAGATTTTCGTCAAATTCCGGTTAACATCAAAACCTGGTGCATAAAATCTTGGTAGATGTTTATGCGATCTTGCGTATGCATCTTAGTGATCTTCCACTCCCTCCTGCTGACACTACCTCTCTTTTGCCGCAATCTGGGCAAACGGCTCTGGCGTGAGCCCGTTTTATCTGTCTGATGTTCTTTTCTCTTCTGCTTTCTTTATTTGTTTTGGCTTTTGCTCTTGTTCAGTTCATGGGTTCAACATTTTGTTGATCTTCATGAGTGGTAATGTTGAATTACTTTCGTCTCTCTCTCTCTTTTGATGCATTTTAAATTTTTTCACAGATTGTTGGTATGTTCAGCAATTTTTGTTGAAGATGTTATCATTGCAAATTGTGGGGCACAGACGAGCAACGGAGGTGCGTGTGGCCTTTTTCAGTGGCCAAATGCATTGAAAGATACTTGGTCAGATTACTAGATCCTGTCTCAGATAAAGGGTGTAAGATAAGTGGGTGTTCTGACCAAGTTCAAGCTAGATGGTCGAAACCTAGTTATGTCACATGGGCAGCTACACCAAAGGGTGGTCCAGTTAACTACTTGAGCAATGCAGCTAAAGCCCAGTTGGAAGTTCTTGGGATTGCATATGCTGTTGCTGCGTCCCAATAATCTTTGGGCAGCCACACCTTCATAACAGGTGCTGTTGTTATCCGGAGATGGTGCTAAAATCTTCGTATAACAAGAGGGTTATGGACCTATGGTGGCCCCGCTGTGGATGGTGATCTAGAGGGGCTGTTCAGCAGCGAAAGATGGATGATCCTGCCATTAGAGAGGGACACAAGGCACATGGGCAACACACACTTATTAGGTCCGCCATGCAGCCCAATTTATGTCTTTGGCCCTGCGCAAGTAAGCTAGATCCTTGGTTAAGCACCCTAGATCTTGAATATGCATGGCTGGCACATAGCCAATAACTGCATGTTATATAACAAGAATATGGCTGTGGGCACAGTGATCAATCACTTCTATGAAGTTTCCAACATGACTAGCATATAAGGGGATAAGGAAAACGAGTTAGTATGGAGTATCCATGTGATATAGGCATGGACAACCATGACATACATAGGGACAAGGTCCACCAATGTCCGGCATCTTGGATCGACTCTTCCCATTGATCTCGACTCGCAACAGGACCCACTCAAATCTGGCTGGAGTCATCAGCATGCAACAACTTGCGTAAGCCATTTCTAGTAATTGTATCAGAACTAATAGGTAACGATTGCAGCAACTGGGAGTAACTATCTGTTCTTGCATTCAATGGGATCTATCCGAGACAAAGAACAACATTTCTGCTAAATAAGAGGCCAAATGCTAATACAAGACCACAAACAACTATGTATTATCTGTTTTTTTTGACTCTTAGTCTCTTACGTAGTGGTGGTGCCAGATCTTTTCTTCTTGATTGCGGAGAGGGACCAAGATATGGGCTTGGCACCAGCTTCAAGATACTGCTGATAAACATAAGAGAGGCATCCCCACAAACTCAATACCAGAGCCACAATTTTCGTGGCACTAACCCTGTCATGGAGGATAAAAATGGACAGTACAGGTACCACAGGCAAAGCCACTGTGCTGACTACGTTCGCGAAAAGAGCAGACACGGAAAAAACCAGGCACAGTGTGCCCAAATTACAGATCTGCCAACTGATTGCGATCCATACGTTCACCAATATGTATGAAATCCAGCCGAGTCTAAACTCAGCACACTCGCCAGCAAGATCATCCCACTCTCCACTCGCAAACAACCCGACAACACATGCTATGGTTGCAACCACTGCTGTGTAAATCTGCATGTCCAAAACTGTGGAGAATGTCTCTTTCTTGAGGATCTTTTGGAAGGAGAATTGCATCAGAGACAAGATGAGGGCGAAGATGGCAGAAGCACTGAGTGTGAACATTACTCCCATAGCATATTGGGAGGATGTTATGCCGGCAGAGTGCTCTGTGTCTGATTGGAAGGCAAGGAGCACTGAGCTGAGAATCAGCAGCACAAGAGAGTTCAAGATGAAAGGAGTGAGATGCTGTGAATTCAGAAGAAAAGAGAAGACAGCATTGAATGCCAATTGAGTTGAGCACAGAAGTGAAAACGTGGAGGCTGGGAGGAAAGAAACACCATAACTATACATCATGTTGTCGCCAGCGATCAAGATGCCAAGGAACAGGTAGACAGCAATGGTTGTGGAAATGGCCGCCTTCTGGGTGTTGGCCGTGGTGGTGGTGGTGACAGTGATTTTGGAAGAGAAGAAGAAGAAAGGAATCAGAACAGGGAAGCCAGCAGTTTGGACAAGGGTGGCTAGCCATTTGCTTTTGCCGCCTTTGTTGAAGTAGATCTTACCCAAGATTGATGCCGCAGACTGGCCGGAGATTAGCATTACAATATTGAATGCAACAAGAAGCCACCAGAAGCGACCATGGCGGCATCTGCCTCCATGGCTTGCTGTGGTTGCTTGAGGTTGAGAATCACCTTTCTCCATTTCATCTTCTGTGGAGTAGCTTTGAACTAGAAACAGAGGAGCATAGATAAGAAACCAGTCAAGGAAAGGAAGAAGATAAAGAGAGATTGATCTAACGGGCATTTTTTTTCTAATAAATGAACCATAGGGAATTAATCCACAACCAACTTGAAAATGAGAATTTCTTCTAGAGATACTCACCTTTAATTTGCGTCTCAGATTCTCTGATGTCTGCCATTGGAGGGATGCAGAATAAGTTAGAGGGAGTGAAGAGGAATAACTTTGTGAAGGGAAGAGAAGAGAAGAGAAGATGACCTTTGTTAAAGATTTCTTGAAATACTGGAAAAGCTGCTAAACCATATATAGTATTGATAAAGGAAGACCACAGCCACCAATTTTTATTTTATTTTTCCATTTTTCCCAGAATGCAAAAAGAACCCTGAATCACGATGGGAATTCCATTTTCCCAGCTTGAAGGGCCATAGTACATCCAGCATGAATATAAAAGGAGAACAGCAACTCAGACGGTTATTGTCTCAGTTTCTGCTATTAAAAATTGCAAATATCATCAGCCTCTTTCTATGAATTGGCAGCACCAACTTTCATGGGGAAGGAACACTTTCCATTAGGAATGTGGAGAGAGGTTGAGTCAAATATCCATCTAAAGGTAATTTACTATACAGATTTCACTGATTTTGACTACTTTATCTCTATCTGATTTGAGTATGACCTTTTCTTCCTACTTGAAAAGTTTGAGCCTTGCGTTTGCTAGCAGGAAGCTGCTACAGTCCAAAAGGTTTTAAAGCCTGGTGCATATTTTATGGTTCAATAAGTAAATTGAGCTGGCTTGTAACGACACAACAAATAATTTTTCTCCATCAACTTGGCAAAGTTGTCCCCTAACTTTAAAATGTTCCTATCTCAAGGACCAAAGTCTTAAACTGGGATTGGAGACCCGAAAATCAGTGTCAATTTGGTAACACTGCAACAAGAACAAGCTTATCTCAATAGTCGACTTGGATGACTCAGCAGCAGCTTGGTCCAAGTCAAAGTCGTGCAGGCAGTGATCAAATAGAAGAATGCCTGAAACTTGAAAGTGAAAGCAAATTGAGAGAGAGAGAGAGAGAGAGAGAGAGAGAGAGAGAGAGAGAGAGAGAGAGAGAGAGTTATTTGAAGGCTTAGAGCCAACAGCCCCACCAAGAAATTTAGCAAAGGATATGTCAGGCAGGATCTGAGGCTAACTCAGAAGTCAACTCCATCAAGTAGTTCATCTTTCTGCTTGATTGAGTTCTGGCACTGTTGGCCGAGTCCCAACTAGGGTATATATTTAAAGAAATGGTATACAGGTGAGATGGCTCCTTATTCTGTATACCGTCAGTTGGAACCAGGAACTAAAAGAACACAAACACACACGAAAACACTCAGTATAGCGTGGTTCTGCAATATCAATGCCTACCTCCACGAGAAAACGACTCTCACTTCATGCCACCTGAGAGCCTTATTGTTATAACAGAGAAGCTCCTCAATGACAAAAGTATGAAATACAAGATTTTTCATATTTTAGGATCCTCATTACATAAGGTTTTACATTCCTCAACTATCTTGGACTCTTGATCAACCTTGTCGTGGAGAGTTATGGAAACTCCATCGATGTTGGACTCTTGTTCAACCTTATCGTGGAGAGTTCAGGAAACTCAGATCAATGTTGGACTCTTGAGAGAGTCTTCTGGAAGGCTGTTAAGCATTGGACTCTTGAGAGTATCCTGGAAGGTCGATCGGTATTGGGCTCTTGCGAGAGTCCACCATGTCCAACGTATCCAACATGAGCTTGTGCTTTAACATCCCCCCATCAAGTTCAATGGAATATGGAGCACATTGAGCTTGCGACAAAGGTTCTGATGATGTGGCGAGAAAAGAGGCTTGGTGAGCACATCGACAAGTTGGTCCTGCGTGAAAATATATTGAACACGTAACGTGCTTTTGACAATCTTCTCTCTAACAAAATATAGATCAATTTCAATGCGATTGTTAAGATTATGAAACACTGGATGAACTTTTAAATATGAGGCCCCAACATTATCACATCAGATGACAGGAATATGTTTACACGACACACCCAACTCTTGTAAAAGATATTGGAGCCAAGTCATTTTAGTCATGGCATTAGCAGTGACTGTATTCTGATTCGGTACTGGATTGGAAGATGATATACTTTTTCTTGGAGCTTCATGAAATTAGGTTGGACCCAAAGAAGATGGCAAATATGCTGGTTGACCAGTGGTCATGGGGACGTCCTGCCCAATCAACATCTGAGTATGCTCAAAGAATCAGGTTAGATGATTGTTTCAAAAGAAAACCATAATAGATAGTCTCCTTCAAATACCAGATGATACATTTTATTGCTGCCCAATAAGTATAGGTAGACGCATGCATGAACTGACATACTTTGTCAATGAGATATCTGGCTGGGTGAGTGGCATATTGCAAGGCCCCCACTATGCTTCTATACAAAGTAGGATCATTGAATTTTGACCCTGAACTAGCTGACAACGAAGGAGATAGAGCCATAGGCACGAAGACAGGCTTTGCCTCTTGTGTGGACATCTTCAGAAGATCTAATATATATTTTTTCTGAGATAATACAAGCTCATGCTGACTGAAGTTTGCTTAGATGCCCAAAAAGAAATGAAGAAGACCAAGAACTTTAACCGCAAACTCATTATTAAGTTTGTTAATTAACTATTGTACCAACTGAGAGAGCTACCCATGATTATGATATCATCCACATAGATTAAAGCATAGACAACCCCTGAGTGTTCTTGCACATAAACAATGATGTCTGTCCTAGCTCCAACATAACCGAGAGTTTTAAGACATGAACTCAACCGAGTGAACCATGCTCTAGGGACCTTCTTGAGACCGTACAAAGCCTTTTGAAGTTTACACACATGACTGGGAAATTGAGAACTCTCAAAACTAAGTGGTTATTGCATATATATATATATATACATTTTCTGACAAATAACCATGCAAAAAAGCATTTTGCACGTCCAATTGATCAATAGTCCACCCATAATTAATGGTCATGGAGATAATTAACCTAATAGTGACATGCTTGACCATAGGGTTGAACGTTACAAAATAATCTAAACCCCCTTGTTGTCTGTATCCTTGGGCAACTAATCATGCGTTGTAATGTTTCAAGGTTTCATTAGCTCGTATTTTGATTTTAGAAATTCACTTGCACCCAACAACATGCGGAGCTTTATCAATAGGTACTAGGGTCCATGTCTTTTTTTCAGAAGAGCATCATATTCTTTTTGCATAGCATCACTTCACTTGCTATTTTGGAAGACTTTCTTAAAAGAAATGAGTTCTTGGTCTTGAAGGAGTGCAGTGAGGACAACAAAAATATGATATTTCGTTACTTGAAAACTTTGGGTTTCAAAGTCTCATCTTGAAATCGAGTGACCATATGATGGATTTTGGTTGGCAGTTTCAAGGCTTTGGTTATTGGGCATTTGGCCTACGAGGGAGTCAAATGAAGGAGATGTTAGGCATGGTTCATTAAGAGATGAGGAACTGATACAATGTTCTTCGAGAAGAAAATAATCGATGGCCACCTGGAATCGGTGTGGCTAATGCTGTTTTTTATTTTCAACAAGGTTCCAGCAATACAGGGAAAACAAAGAACAGTAAAGGAATAAAGTAAACAATGAATAACTAAAAGGAAAAAAGGAACAAGCAATATCAAAACGAAAAAAAAGGCTGCTGAGTCTTCAATCTTCTGTCTACACGAAACCCTAGGAGAAAGTACTTTAAAGACTATTACTGGACCCGGGTCGCGGGTCCAGCCTTGGACCTGAATCATGATCCGGGTCAGCTTCAATCGGCTGCTGGCTCTGTGATGTTCAAACCGGACCACGCCTGGAGTAGGTGCGCAGGGGTACGTCCCTGCGTTGCGGCTCTGTACCTGCGATGGGATCAGACACGTGGGTTCGATTGTCTGCCCTTTGTGGTGGATCGGGTGACACGATGGATCCAGTCGGGTCCTGCCCTGCATCATTCTCCCCTGATTGGGAAAAAGTTGGCTCTGACGACATCTTGTTTCCACAGTAAGCATATAGACCAGTCATGTTGAAAATAGGCGAAATATGCCAATCATCGGGTAGCTCAAGGAGGTAGGCATTCAAACCCAATCACCGAAGGATCTTAAAAGGACCATACTTCTTAGGACTCAATTTGCCATAGGTGCCTACAGGAAAGCGCTCGGGATGCAAGTAAACCCAAACGAGTTGGCCGACTTGAAACTGGACATCACGACGAGTTTGATCTACAAAAGTGTTGTAGGCCTCGTAGTTTTCAACAAGTTTGGCTCAGACCTGTCTGTGGATATCACACATATATTTGAGGGCATCAAATGCATCTGGGGCCGGATCTGGGAGATCAGACACAGGAGCTAGGTCAACGACATGGGTGGGCGACCGACCATACACCACTTGGAACGGGGATTTACCTGTCGACTGGTTAATGGAATTGTTATATGCGAACTCTGCTTGAGGCAATACGAGGTCCCAAGTTTTGACATTCTCCCCCACTAGACTCCATAACAGGTTTCCTAAGGTGTGGTTGACAACTTCGGTTTGGCCATCTGTTTGGGGGTGATATGCACTACTGAACCGAAGTTTGGTCTTCAATAAAGCCCATAACGATTTTCAAAAATGGCTCATAAAGCGTGTGTCACGATCAGAGGTGATGGTGCAGGGTAATCCATGGAAACAGGCAATATCCTTGAAGTAATAGGAAGCTACTAATGAGGCATCAATGGTTCGCTTACACAGGATGAAAATAGCCATTTTGGAGAACCGGTCAACAACGACTAGAATTGAATCAAAACGACATGGAGTTCTGGGAAGGCCCACGATAAAGTCCATAGATACATGCTCCCACGGTCGCTCAGGGATGGGTAACGGACCACTATTCTGACGATGACCCTTAGACACTTGACACACATGATACCCTTGAATGAACTTGACCACGTCTTTGTGCATTTTGGGCCAAAAGTATTGTTCATCTAACAGAGCGAACGCCTTATCATGTCCAAAATGCCCAACCAACCCTCCTTCATGTAACTCAGAAATCAACTGAAGCCTAAGAGAAAAATCAGGCACACATAACTTGTTCCCATGAAAGAGGTAACCATTATGAATACTAAAACGGTGGTCGATGGGGTGATCTGAAGAGATGCACCCATCTCAGACTTGTTGGAAGTCAGGATCCGTCGGGTATAACTCCTTGCACTGTTCAAAGCCAATAACCTGCACTGACATAGTCATCAGAAGGCTGTTTTTCCTACTAAGAGCGTCAACCACCTTGTTCAGAGTACCCAATTGATGACGAATAGTGAAAGTGTACTCTTACAGGAAGCTGACCCACTTGTCATGACGAGCACTTAGCTTCTTCTGACTATTCAGGTACTTCAATGCCTCATGATTCATGTACAAGACAAACTCCTTATAAATGAGATAATGCCTCCAATAACGAAGGGCTTGTACAATGACATAGAACTCAACATCATAAGTGGAATATTGGCACCTGGCCTGAGTCAGCTTCTCACTAAAGAAAGCAACAAGGTGGCGATTCTGACTCAAGACGATACCAATTCCCACTTTAGAGGCATCACACTCAACCTCAAAGACTGCACTGAAATCAGGGAGAGCTAAGATAGGGGCACTAGTCTTTATTTCTTTGATGATCGTAAAGGTTTTTCCAGCAGCAGGTGTCCAACGAAAGCTAGTACCCTTTAGGCACTCTGTGATGGGGGCCATGAGGATGCTAAAAATTTCTCACGAAACGTCGGTAAAAAGTGGCTAACCCGTGGAAACTACGGATCTCTCCTATAGTCTTTGGGGTAGGCCAATCGACAATCACACAAACTTTTGCGGGATCTGCCTTAACTCCATCAAATGACACAATAAAACCTAAGAACACGACACTGGACGTCAAAAACTCACACTTTTTTGCATTGACATAGAATTTTTCTCTCCTAAAAATTTCTAAGACTTGACACAGGTGACTCAAATGATCGGACAAAGATGAACTATAAATCAAAATATCATCAAAATAGACAACAACAAACTTCCCGATACACAGACACAACACTTGGGTCATCATGTTCATGAAAGTACTTGGGGCATTAGATAACTCAAATGGCATGACTAACCACTCATAAAGCCCATCACGTGTCTTGAATGTCATTTTTCACTCATCCCCCTCCCGTATACGAATCTGGTGATACCCGCTTTTTAAATCTATTTTAGAGAAAATGGAGGCACCAGGTAACATATCAAACATATCGTCCAAACGGGGGATGGGAAAACATTATTTGACCATGATGCGATTGATCGTGCGACTATCAACACACATGCGCATGGACCCATCTTTCTTAGGAGTGAGCAAGGCGGGTACTGCACAAGGGCTAACACTCTCGCGAATAAAACCCTTTTGCAGTAACTCCTGAACCTGTCTCAATAACTCGATATGTTCGGAGGGGTTCATGCGATATGCAGAGAGGTTGGGTAGACTCAACCTCGACACAAAATCAATGGCATGCTGGACTACCCTTGTCGAAGGTAATCCATCATTCAGGTCATCCGACATAATGTCACAGAACTCCTCTATAAGAGGGGCAACGTCTGCGGGAATGGACACAGATGAACTCATCAAGGGCTTTGCCACTAGGGCATAACAATAGTTGTCTTCCTGACAATGGTTAAAGAAAAGCCGATACGAGAGGCCCGCGAGTCTGGGGACTCGCTCAGGCTTATCCACGGTGGAAAAATCGGTCTCCTTGATAGGGAGAAGGACTATCTTATGGCCAGTAAAGATAAAAGAGTATGTGTTCTTGTGACCATCGTGAGTTGTCTGGCGATCAAACTGCCAGAGATGTCCGGAGAGGATGTGGCACACGTGCATAGGGGCTACATCACACCACACCTCATCATGGTAGTGTTCCCCCATGAAAAATCAGACTAGACATCGTTCAGTGATGGGGACCTCGTTCCCTTTCTTGAACCAAGCCATCTTATAGGGTTGGGACAATTTCTCGGTGTTGAGTTTCAAGGTAGACACTACGCTCTCAGACACCATGTTCTCGCATGCCCCGATATCAATGATAACATCACATGCGTGACCCTCACAGTTGCAACGGGTCCTAAAAATGTTATTCCTCAACCATTTCGATGGGGCCGATTCCTGGGGTACGGTCAACACATGACAGATGGACAACAAACTTTCGACATTACCGTCAAACTCTATAACTTCCCTCTCATCCTCGTCCTCAACTAATGACTTGCTCTCACTCTCACTCTCAGATGCTGACTCTACAATACCTTCAACAAGATGGGTGTTCTTGCTCACAGTGGGACACTTAGACGCGACATGACCTAACTCCTAACACCTAAAACAACGAATGGTCGACTCACTAGGTTTGGCTTTGGACCGGGTTTGGAAAGCTGATCGTGACTGGTCAGGTTTGCTAAAGTCTGCTCTAGGCTTTGAGTCACTAGGGGAGCTTGCTCCCCTGGTTGGGAAACCCGACTTAGGTCGACTGGTGGGTTCACTACGGGAGGTCCTATATTCTTGCCTCCTTTTCAGCTTTTCCTCGACATTCATGGCATAACTGCTGGCCTGATCTAATGTCTCAACTGTGACACAACTAAAATTATCAGAAATAGCAAAACGAAGACCCAAAATATACCTCGTGACCTGCTGGCGGGCGGTTTCCTCGATTTGCACACGTAGGGAAAGATGATGGAACTCCGCAGTGTACTCTGCCATAGTTCGGGTGCCTAGACGCAGGGTCATGTACTCCTTGTAGGCCCTCTCGACGTGATCTGAAGGCACAAATTGCATCTCCTCCCACGACTGTACGCGCTCTAGCCCCTGCCGCTCTCTCAATCGTTGCAGCTCCACCCACAATGTCTGTGCTAGGGCTCTCAGTCGAGTAGATGCTAGAGAGACATGACGGTGTGGTAGTCGAAGAAGAACTGCACGACATAAGACCAGTCGAAGAACTGCTCTACATCGATCCAGCTTCACCCCATAAGTGGAGGGGTGCTCTGGTGCTCTCTGCTGACGAGCCTCCACCATTCCAGCAGGATGCTCATTCCAGAAAACGTCGTTGTCCCATATTGCCTCATCGCCCTCTGTAGGGTACTGCTCGCCTGGGTGTTGGTGTTGACGAGCCCCACCGATGGGTGGTCGACACTCAAGTCACGCTGCCACCTGCTGAGTCTGCCTCGGTCTGGCTTGCCCGTGGATGGGAGCCATCTGCAGCCGACGTTGGGGCACCGGGATGACAGAAAGTCCAAGGTCAGGTGGATGGTTCTGGTGGGTCTCGGGTTCCTGGTGAGTAGGGATGGTATAATATGGGTTTGGGTTAGGATACTGGTGTTGGGTCAAATGTTGTATCGGGTTTTGGGTCAAGGTTGGGTTGGTATATTGATGGGTTGATTCGCCTGATGGGATGTGAATCATGCCTATTCCTAAATTACTCGTCGGACCCAGATGTGGATAGGTTGGATCGACGGTCGAGTTATGGGGGTAAGAAGTTTGCTTTGAACTCGATCCATGATCCATATGACTATGGGTCTGGTTTAGACCTGGCTCAAATCCAAACTGGAGCTTCGTCCGGGCCCGATACGGGTTTGGGTCGACATGGGGTCTATTTTGAGGATCATAAATAATAGGTTGGATCTGGTTCGGGGCAGCCCACGAACCAGACCCAACTTGGTAGGCCGGGTGAAGGGGTTCTAGACCTAGACCCGCTCCCTGAGACCCAACGATTGGTCCCAGCGAACCAGGCTTGTGCCCTGCTGTAGTGAAGACCGGACCAGACCCTCTTGGGTCTGACCCAACCAAAAGGGCCTCACCTGTTCCCGCTCGCGGGGGTGCGACCACGGAGCCTCCCTGCACAGGGTCAGGAGGGAAAGGTGAGTTCCTATCGGGTCGGTCTGACGAACCCATGTCTGCGGCAGGGCCCAGCATGACGTTGGGGCCCTGCCGACCCAGCTCGACCTATGGCACAACCCTCATGAAACCTTGCCATGAGTCAGGGCTTGCAGGTGGACCCAGTGTGACGTTGGGGCCCTTCTGGCTCTGGTCGACCTGCGATGCGGTCGCAAGGACTCGCGGCCACGAACCCAGACCTGCAGGTGGACCCGACGTACTGTTGGGGTCCTGCAGGCTCAATCCGACCTGCGATACCAACACAGGTGCTCGTTGCCATGGGTGAGGTACCACCACATGGGGGTTGTTGCTCGTCGGGCCCCCCTGGTGCTGCTGAAAAGTGCCCGGATCAGAGGTGGATACTGGAACCGACGGGAAAACAACAACACGTCCTTGCTGGAATTGCATCGACTGATAGGGTTCTGAAACATTGGGGCTCAAACTGGTGGACGCATCGTCAACGAGGTCTGCGCCTGGTATTGCACATGGTTCTTTGTGCGATTCAAGGGCTGTCAAGCGATCATCAAACCCATCAAGTCGCTTCGACAGACCGACAATATCTCTATTCATGCGCAACATATTCTCCTGGATTTTCGTCAGCACGTCCATTACGCGCAACATTGGATCTTCGCTGCCAGTCTCCTCACGCTCCTCGCCTCGTACCGGATGGGTCCCCGCTTCAAGAGTCATCTTGCTGATGAAGGTGGACATCGGCTCTGATACCACTTTGATGCAGCGTTCTTCGAGGAGAAAAGAATCGATGCCCACCTGAAATCGGTGTGGCTAATGCTGTCTTTTATTTTCAATAAGGTTCGAGCAATACAGGGAAAACAAGGAACAATAAAGGAATAAAGTAAACAATGAATAATTGAAAGGGGAAAAGGAACAAGCAATATCAAAACGAAAGAAAAAAGAAAAGGTTGTTGAGTCTTCAATCTTCTGTCTACACAAAACCCTAGGAGAGGGTACTTTAAAGACTATTACTGGACTTGGGTCGCGGGTCTAGCCTTGGACCCAAATCGCGATTCGGGTCAGCTTCAGTCGGCTGCTGGCTCTATGATGTTCGAATAGGACCACGCCTTGAGTAGGTGCGCAGGGGTACGTCCCTGCGTTGCGGCTTCGTACCTGCGATGGGATCGAACACGTGGGTTCGATCATCTGCCCTTTGTGGTGGATCGGGTGGCACGATGGGTCCAGTCGGGTCCTGCCCTGCGTGAGGAACTTTGTGTCTTATTGGCCTCTAATGAAACTATCTTAGAGGTAGTCATAGGAGAGGAGAGGATAACATGACTTTCTACTTTGGACATTTTGGGCATGGATTGAACAATGATCTTAAACATAAAATTGTTTTCATAAAAAACAACATGACGAGAGGTATACATTTTTTCAAAGGATAGGCTAAGACAATAGTACCCATAATGTCGTGGAGCATAACCCGTAAACACACATTTTTTTGACTTAAAATTCAATCTATTTTTTCTGTAGGCACACAGACAAGAGTAACAAGCACATCCAAACACTCTTAAGAAATTATAATCAGGATCATCATTGAAAAGTTTCTTCATAGGAGAAACAACATTAACAACTTTAGAGGGAATATAATTAATTAGATAAATTATGGTACTAAAAGCAAAAATCCAATATTTGGATGAAATATGAGTTTGTGTCATCATGGGCAAGGCTATGTCAACAATGCGATGATGTTTTCGTTCAACAACCCCATTTTGTTCATGAGTGTGGGATACAATGTATTCAATACCATACTGATCTAAATATTTAGAAAGTGCATATTATTCTCCTCCCCAATTAGAACAAAGATATTTTATTTTTTTTTCCTACAAGATTTTCAACAAGCATCTTAAATTTTTTGAAAACATTTGCAACTTCAGATTTATGCTTAAGAAGGTTTAAACCAAGTAAATTTAGAATACCCATCTATGAATGTAACATAGTATCTAGCACCATTATTTTCAGTCATTCAGGCATGCCCCCACACATCAGAATAAATAATATCTAACAGAGCATGAGGCGTGTTAGAGGAACATTTAAAAGGTAAATTGTGACTTTCCTTTCAAGCATGCCTCACACACATTATTATCAATCAGTTTTTCATATGGCAAATCAAATTTATTTAGCATTTATTGCACCAAGCGCAAAGCAGGGTGACTGAAGCTCTTAGACATCCTCTCACCAACGTAATCCTTTTTGGTGGCGCTCCTGATATGAAACCGGTAAAGACCTTCCTTACTTGTTCCTGGTAGGAGGCAATTTCTTATGCGACAATCCTTCACACAACACCAATTAACATAAAATTTTAAAAAAATCATTGCAAAATCTCTAAATTGATAATAAATTTTTAGTAATACTTGGCACATGCAAAAGATTCTTCAAAAGTAAATTATGATGAAAATTAGAGAAACCAATATGATCAATTTTCAAACATGAACCTTCACCAATCTTTACCGAATTGGGACCTATCAATTCACTATGAATGGACAAATTGTTGATATCGTTGGTAACATGATGGGTAGTTCTTGTGTTTGGATACCATCCTTTGTCACTGCAATTGCTAGTTGGTGCATAAGAGCTTTGGCTTGCTAAAAATACTAATCTATATTTTGACTTCCTTTCTTAAGGTCCTGCAACTGGGATTTGAGTTGCATAATACAAGACTTGGTTTGGGAAGCATATGATCTTTTCAGGGTAGACCACACGGTATGCGCAGATTGCAACCCAACTATTTGGGTGTGATTGAGATTAGTGAATGACATTATGATCCAACTTAGGATGAGTTGGTTATGTTTCAACCATTCAATACAAGTAGGATTCAGTTCTACTGAATCTCCAAGAAATTTTGGAGGTATGGGCTTGCTGCCATCAACGAACCCTATAAGACCCTATGTGTGCAATATCAAAATAAACTGAGAAGATAGTTCTCTGAGGTCAATTTGATGGACAGATAATGATGCATAGAAGAAGAATTCAAACTGAAAATCATACCAGATGTAGAGAAAGAAAAAACTGATGTTGAACTTGAGTACTCAATCACGGTCGACTGGTATGGGATATGAGATTGTGTCGATTATGGTGGCTCTGACACCATAGAAGAACACAAACACACATGAAGACACTCAATATAACATGGTTCAACAATATCAATGCCTACGTCCACGGAAAAATGACTCTCATTTTAGGTCACCAGAGAGCAAGGCTATTCTATTTAAAACAAAAAAGCTTGCCTTGCATGGTGTCTACTACTAGCAATGGCAAGGCAAAAATTTCTATGATCTCAGCCCTACAACTAAAGAAAGGGTAAGAAGGAGGAAGACACCTTGGTTTCATTGAAGGATGAGGGGAGAGAGTTGGCCCAGGAAGTTCCACCAGTTCTTGAGGATACATTGCATGAGTTTGTGGATGTGAATTGAGAGGAGTATGAAATACGCGATTTTTCCATATTTAGAGTCCTCAGTACAAAAGGTTTTACATTTCTCAACTATCTTGGACTATCAATCAGCCTTATCGTGATGTTGGAGTCTTGATCAGCCTTATCGTGGAGAATTCTGGAAACTCGATCAGTGTTGGACTCTTGAGAGGGTCTTCTAGAAGGCTGTTCAGCATTGGACTCTTGAAAGAATCTTCTGGAAGGTCGATCGGTATTGGGATCTTAAGAGAGTTGCACCATGCCCAACGTATCCAACATGAGCCTGTGCAATCAATTTAGGAAGGTCCAATGCTAACTTTGCACTCTTGAGTAGCTCCTCCCGTTTTCCGTTTCCAAGGTTAAGTCGGTTTAGCACTAGATCTGCGTCCAACCAGAGTTTTGATTAAGATGTGCAAATTTCCAGTGTAAAACATAAAGAAATTATCATTTTTATTTAAAGAATGGATCTGATTCATTCCCTCCTTATAGGACTTAGCTATGGTTTTCCTGTGAAAGATTCAAACCTGGTACTAGAACCCGGAGAGTCGAATTTAAGTAGGGATGTCAATGGATCAGATTTTATCCAATACTAGATCGAACCCAATTCCATTTAGTTGGATTTGGTAAGCCAAAACTATATCCAATTATAATCAGATGTGGATATGGTTTTGATTTTTTGCTACCAAATCAGTTGAATATCTGGATTTGATGGATATATGAATCCGTGTGCATTTAAAAAAACATATTTAATGAGTATTTCACCATCCAAATCCGAATTTGAATCGCTTTAGCCAACATCCGGTTAATCGGATGTGGTATTGGCCACATCTGATCTGAATCCGAACCGTTTGTATCTCCATATCCAGGTCTACACTTCTTATGTGGCAGTAGCAAATTAGAAGGACAATTCAACACGACACTCTATTGTCACCAAAGGCACCAGAAAGATATGACTAAATGGTTTCTGTCATGTAGTAGTAAATTTTTTCTTGCACTGATTCAGTGTGGTAAGAGGCTGCATAGAAAAAAGGATGTTTGTTTTCATCCAATGAGAGTCATTCTCTCACCCAGATGAGAGAACGGTTTTCATTGTCCCCATTTTCTCAGATCAAAACAAATGTGAGAGAATGAAGTCGTGAGAGAATGGCTCTCATTTGCAATGGTGGCAAATAAGAGTTGTTTTTCTTATTCGAACGTGATTGGGATTCCAAATCTCATTTGATTTGAGATCTCTTCTCTGGTGGGGGGCAAAGCAAACGTCTCCATGTTTTGTTTGTTTTATCTTTTAGTCAAACTCTGGTAGGCCCATAGCCCATCAGCTAAGATGGACAAGGCCTCTCTCTCTCTCTCTCTCTCTCTCTCTCTCTCTCTCTCTCTCTCTGGTAGGCCCATAGCCCATCAGCTTGGTTAGGCAGTCATGCAAAAGGTGGGAAAAGGTCAATTTTGCTATCGTCCTTCATTATTTTTCCATTGAGGCGTTTTGATTACATGGCGGTTTACATTATGGCGTTTAATGCTCATTCCACTGAGGCTCACAAATGCATGATTATTGGTCTATCTGTTCTTTTTCCTTTATCGTCAGCCGTCAATGAGGCCACCACTACTGCCTCTATCGTCACTGATTCTGTGTGTAGTTTTTGGAAGTGTGTGGCTCTCCATTTCGCTCCACCGGTTCCTCGACAGTCCCTCACTCTGTCGCCTTTGGGTGTTGAGGTTGAAGAGGCAGCCCGGATGCTTGATATCTCTCTCTCCTCATCGCAGTTGATTCATATAACTGCCGATATGGTTTCTACTATTTCGGCAGTCTCTACTATCCTAGGTGGCTCCTTAGATCCTTCAATTGATGTTGGCTCTGGTCTAAGGGGTGATTCCTCGGGTTTTTCGAGGGCTACTAAGCATACAGAGGTTGTTCGACACAGGCATGTCAGCAGTGGTAGTAGAGGCAAGAGGAGCAACCTCTTAATGTTACGACTTTTGATGGCAGGTCTCCACGACGGTCAGCGAGACCACACACTCCCCGAATTTTTCCAGATTATGTGTCATGAAGTCTCTGTGTTGGAATATTAGGGGCTTGAATTGCCCATCTAAGCGTACGTTTCTGGCTAATTGGGTTAGACAGAAGAAGCCTGACCTGATTGCTATCTGTGAAACTAAGATGGATGAAGTTTCTCGTTCTGTTGCCTCTGGTATATGGAGGGGTGCTGACTACTTTTTTAAGCCTGCGGTCAGCCATGCTGGTGGTATCCTTATTTTGGGGAAGCAATCTTTAAATATTTCTCAACTGGACATTGGTCTGCTTTCATTGTTTGTTGCCCTAACTTTGCAGGACAGTGGCGGGAGGGTTGTGGTCACTGTTGTGTATGGCCCGAATCACGCTGTCATGAGGCCTGCTTTATAGAACGACTTAAATAGGATCGTCATATCAAACGGGGAGTATCATTTTCTTATGGGAGACTTTAATTGCCTTTTGTCTATCCAGGATTCTAATAACTTCGTTCTTCCCAATCCATCCATGAGAGGTTTTCAAGATTTTGTTAATCAACATCACCTTTACCCAATTCCTTTTATTGGGGAGCATTACTCTTAGTCGAATAGGCGGATTCGCCCATGCTGCAGAGTTCTTGACAGGGTTTTTGTCACTCCAAATTTGCTGGATCTCATTCCCGATGTCAAGTGTGTCTTGATGGCTCCCTCTATCTCGGACCATGGTCAGTTAATCACTATTTGGGGGGATGGTTTTAAACAAGCCAGGAGTTGTGTTTAAACAATGGTGGCTCCAAGAGCCAGACTTTCACACTATTATTTCAGACTCTTGGAACAAGCCTTCCAATGAGCAGTGGGCAGCTATCCGGTGTCATGAGAAGTTGTCTCGTCTCACTAAGGATATCAAAGTTTGGCTCCATAATCGAGATATGGCTAAATTTCATCAAATGGCTACTTGGGAGCAAGAGATTTCAACATTATATCAAACTATGTCTTCCCCGGAGTCTCTATCTGATTCTCACCTGCAGAGTTTGCAGGACAGATCTACTGACTTATCAACGCTTTTGAAGAACTGGAGGGTCAAAGAGGAAATTAGATGGAAGCAACGGGCAAGGGTGAAATGGCTTGCGGCCGGAGACGATAATACTAAATTTTTTCACTCATATGCTTCTCATCGTCATAGGAGGAATGTCGTCCCATCAATCACCATTGGGAGCGTTTCGTACCTTAATCAACACGTTATTTCAGCTGTCACTCAGTATTTTAAAGATTTATATTCTGTTTCACTTACTGCGAAGGGTGTCATTGGCCCTGTTTCTGTCGGTTCGATTCAGCAAGATCAAGCCAGAATTATGCAAATGAGGTTCTCTGAAGATGAGATTTTTAGGGCCATCAAAGGTTTGTCGGGGTGGAAAGCTCTAGGTTCTAATGGGTTTCATGTGGATTTCTTCAAAATTTTTTGGTCTTGTGTGAAGCCTGATATTATTAACATGTTTGATGAGTTCTATCGCAACTCCAGATTGCCTATTCAAACCCACTTGGCAATTATTTCTTTAATTCCAAAAGAGGATGATGCCACTGATATCTCTAGGTTTCGCCCGATTTCTGTTATGAGTGCCCTTTATCGGATGATTGCTAAGGTATTGGCTAATAGGTTGAAGGTCGTGGCTCACCAAATTTTTTCGAACTCTAAGTTCGCCTTTATCCACAATAAGAGGATTCACCATTCATTCATCTTGGCCTCTGAAGTCATTCACTCCTTGCATCTTAGTGGCCAACCCTATTTTTCTCTTAAATTGGATTTTCATAAAGCCTTTGATTATGTGCATTGGCCCTTCTTATTTCAAATGTTATCCAATTTTGGCATTGGTCATCGTTTTTCTGGGTGGGTGAGAGAATTGGTCTCTAATGCTCATGCCATGATTAAGATTAACAGCACTAGAGGTGGCCAGATCAAGTTGGAGCATGGATTAAGGCAAGGCTGCCCTCTATTGCCTTTGTTGTTCAATGCCATTGCTGAGGGTAGGGGTGGCAATCGAGTCGGGTTGGCGTGTCAGCATACCTCAACCCGAACCCGACCCGTTTATTAAACGGGTCAGCTGTGGCAAACACGAACCCGACCCGTTTAATAAACGGGTAACCCGACACGACCCGCCAACCCATTTAATAAATGGGTTGGGTCGGGTAAACGGGTTTTCAGGTTGGCGGGTCGGGTTGGCGGGTTGACAGATCGGGTTGGCAGGTAGTCTGGTTGGCGGGTCGGGTTGACGGGTCGGGTTGGCGGGTTGACCCACCCGCCTAACCCGTTTATTAAACGGGTCAGCGGGGTTGGCGGGTTGGCATACCCCCAACTCGAACCCGACCTGTTTAATAAACGGGTTACGCGGGTCGACCCGTTTATTAAACGGGTTGGCTTAAGCCCAACCCGAACCCGCCTAAGAGGCGGGTTGGCGGGTCGTGTCAGAAATTGCCACCCCTAGCTGAGGGTCTCGTGGTGTTGCTCAAGCGTGCTGCGGAGAAACACCTGATAGATCCTCTAGATGTTCCAGATTTTTTGGACCATATTCTTATTTATGCTGATGATATGATTATTTTTGGGCGAGCAAACATGCAGCAAATGCTTTGATTCAAGCTTATTCTCCAGTTCTTTCTTTCTCTTTCTAGGCTTTCCCTAAATGATAGCAAATGTTCTCTTACTATGTTCAATGTTCAGTCTCCTATGCTTGCAGTGGGTAAACAGATTTTTAATTGTGCAATCTCTGAGTTGCCGATGACATATTTGGGTCTGTCGTTACAAGTGAAATGCCTCTCTTCTGCTGCTTGGGCTCCAACTATTCAAAAAGTGAAAAACAAGCTTCTTTCGTGGCGGGCTTCTTATCTCTCCATTGCTGGTCGTCTGACTTTAATCAGACATGTTCTTTCTTCTATCCCTGAATTCTTCATGTCAATGTTTGTGATACCTGTGGTCGTGGAGAAGCAAATTTGTCGTTTAATGTCGGATTTTCTTTGGTCTGGGTGTCAACTTAAGAGTAAGCGCCATTTGGTTGGTTGGCGAACGGTGGTGTTACCGAGGCGTATGACCGGCTTAGGTGTTTTTGCTCCAAAACAGAGGAGTATTGCTCTCGTAGCCAATCAATGTTGGATGGCTCATCAACCAGGCTCTCCATGTGCTCGCTTGCTCCATGCTAAATATGGTGCTCCTGATTTATCTCTTTTTCGCCATGGAACCCGGGGTCTGGCGATCTCGCACTTGCGAAGCATGTAGCTGAGAGCCTTATCGTCCTTCAGAGATCAAACTGGGGATGCTGGAAATTATGATCAGTGGTTGCAATGGGCGATTACTCCAAATGGAGCGTTCCACACCCACAAAGTGTATAGATCGTTGCTCCCCCCAGGGGCAGATTGGTTCTCTGAGTGTGCGTTATGGGGTAAGGGCCCTTCTCCAAGATCTCGGTTCTTGGCTTGGTTAATTTTGCATGATAGGGTTCAGACTCACAGTTATTTAAAGAAGTTGGGCTTTCAGTTTCCAAGTTGGTGTGTGTTGTGTCAAGCTGCTGAAAAAACTACTTTTCATTTATTTTGGTCCTGCCCAATCTTTGTGGCCCTATTTAATAGGACGTGGAGATCTCCAAACGTAATTGTCAAAGAAGAGTCTTTTGCGCTTGATCTTCTCCTGGGCCCTATTGAAATTAGATGATGCAAGCGGTGGAGACTGATATGGAAGACATGGTTGCTTACTACTTGGTGGTTTGTTTGGATGGCATGCAATGATGCTACTTTCCGTCAAATTCCGATCATCTTTAATCATCTTGTCCGTAAAATCCTAGTTGATGTATATGCAATATTACGTATGCATCTTAGAGACCTCTCCTCTCATCTGAACGACGTTCACTCAGCGGTGGTTTCTTCTAATCCTGCGGATCTTGGTTGAGTAGGCTTTGTTGTTTTGTTGCTAGCTGTCTGTAGTTTCTTTTTCTTTAGCTTTGTTTTTTCTATATTTTAGTTTTGTTTCTTTTGTGTTTGGTTCATGGGTTCAACATTTTGTTGATCTTCATGAGTATTAATGTTGATCTTCTTTCGGCTCTCTCTCTCTCTCTCTGACTAAGAATAGTAAAAGGCACAATACATCCAATAATCCAATACTAGAAGGTGCCTTTCAAGGTACTTGGCATGGTCCATGTAGGGGTGGGCAACAGGCAGCATGATGGGATAAGCCTACTCAGCCCGCCATGGGCCAGGTTTGGGTCAAAGTTTTAGGCTCGCCCCCCATAACTATCGGGCTGAAACCTGGCCCATTATATACGTGGATTGGGTTAGGGTTGAGCCGCGGGCTACCGAACCGGCCCAACGTGCCTGAGCTATTTATTAATTTATTAATAATATAAAATTTAAAATTTTAATTAATTGCATAGTAACTTGTTAACTATTATTATTTAGCTAATTTGTTGCATTAATTTTATGAAAACTAGAAAGATAATTAGTTGGGTACATGAGAACTTGTTAATTTTATTAAAAATTAATTTATTAACTTAAAAAATAGTATTTTAAAAATTAATTTATAATTTTTTATTAAAAAGAACCTACAAATGGGTTTGGTGTCTGACCCGCTTCACATTGGCCCATTGGGCCGGGTCATGGGCTACTCTTCAAACCTGAGCCAGTTAAGAATTAGGCCAAAACCTGGCCTATTAGTAAATAGGCCGGACCGTACTTAAAGCCCAGCAGGCCGAGCTCTAAATAGGCCCGAGCCGGCCCGATGGGCCAAGCCAACCTGGTGCGCCATGGGCTGGGTTTGGATCAAAGTTTTAGGCTCGGGCCTGTTAGCTACCGGGCCGAAACCTTGCCCGTTATACACGTGGGTGGGTCTGGGTTGGCCCGCAGGCTACTGAGCCAACCCGACGAGCCTGAGCTATTTATTAATTACATAATAATTTGGTAAATGTTATTATTTACCTAATTAGTTGTATTAATTTTACGAAAACGAGAAAGATAATTAGTTGGGTACATGAGAACTTGTTAATTTATTAACTTAAAAAAATAGTATTCTAAAAATTAAATTATTAATTTTATTAAAAAATAACCTACAAATGAGTTTGGGCAAGGCCGAGCTCGGACCGCTTCACATTGGCCCATTGGGCCAATAGGCCGGGTCATGGGCTGCTCTTCAAACCCGAGCCCATTAAGAACTGGGTCGCACCGCACTTAAAGCCCGGCGGGCTGAGCTCTAAACGGGTCCGGACCGGGTGGGCCGGTCCAATGCCCTAGGTCCATATAACTACCTAAGCAATGTATCTAAAGCTTTGATGGAGTTCTTCTTGGGATTGCATATGATGTTGCTGCGTCCCAATAATCTTTGGGCGGTCGCACCTTCATAATCATAACAGTTGCTGTTGTTATCTGGAGACTGGAGATGGGTGCTAAAATCTTGGTATGTCAAGAGGGTTGTGGAGTCTAGGGGTGTCAATGGGTCGGGTATGACCCGATCATAACCGGTACCAGATCTGGTAGGGTGGGGTTTAGTAACAAAGAAAGGGGTATGATTGCATATTCGAGTCAGACCCATGAGGTCTGATTATTAAACGGGTCAGGTATGGTTTATCAAATATTATACCAAACCCAGATCCGACCCGATTAAGATCAACAATTTTCAATTTTAAAAACTTAAAAAGTATTATTCAAACAGTTATGGATCGGGTGTGGTTTATGTAATCTTTATTGGATTCGGGTATGGTTTTTCTTTAAAAGATCTGATCAGATCCAGATCCGATAATGACACATCCGGGTCTGGTCCCCCACCCATTTTGGTGGAGGCCCGACCGGCTGATATCCCTATATGGACCTATGGTGGTCCCGGTCTGCGTGGTGCTCTAGAAGAGCTGTTCATCAGAAAAACATTGTTGATCCTGCCACCCTTGAATAGTTGAATTGAGTGGCGTGCCCACTAGACGAAAAAATACATCATCGGCAACATGCACATATTAAGTTAGCGTTGATTAGGGATGTCAACTGGTTGGATCTAGGCATTACCAAATCTGACTTAATCGGATTGAGAGTCAGCTGGAAAAAAGTTAAAACCGAATCTGGATGCAACCAGCTTAAAACCCGATATTTACACTTAATCGGATTCGAGTTTAATTTAGGGGGATTCAGTTTTTAATTGGATTTCGATAGGGTTTCAACACATAACTCAATACAAAACCTCAATTTGATTTTTAATCAGATCTGGATTTGGCTACTGAATCAAGATTTGGATTTGGGTTGGATGTCAGGTTACATCCGGCCCGTTGACATCCCTAGCGCTGATGCAGCCCAATTTATGTCTTTCTCCCCTACACAAGCAAGATAAGGAACACGACTAGCAACATGATCCATTCAAATCTGGCTGGACTCACAACAACTTGCCTAAGCCACTGCCAGTAAGTGTATCAGAACTAACAAGTAAAAACTTCATCAACCAGAGGCACTATCTATTCTTGCATTCAATGGGACCTACCCGAGGCGAAGAACAAAAATTCTGCCAAATAAGAGTGCTAGTGGCATTAAATGTAACGCTCCCAAAATCATAGGCTGGTAACTTTTTAGGAAAATGTTGAAAGCCTTGTAATTTGGGTGTATCATGGGTGACCATTTTTCTATTACATAATAGATTTGCCATACATAGATTGAAACCAAATAGATTTAAAATGAGGTTTTGAAGTTTATATGAAAAGTAAAATTTTAAAGAACCTTTATACCAAATTACAAAAATGTCCTTACGAACGAAATGTTAGAGAAAGAGTTTCGTCTTGATATCATCACGTCATCGCACCATCGTCTATCGTTTCGACTTAATCATCACATGTACCCATAAAATGAATCAAATTGACAAAAATTTGGTAAGTGCATAAGTATTACAATTTAAAACAAAACTAACACATGTGTTGATCCATACTTGATATGCAATTCAACATAAGTAAAATGAGCATGATAATCTTGTTTCGATATTAATGGTCGTAAGGGTACACAGAAAAAATGTAAAAACAAC